>NC_056732.1:313407865-313427865 GCF_019279795.1 Protopterus annectens
TTAGAGATTTTGTCCAACTTTTTGATCCAGTGATGGCCTGAAACTCATACTTTTCCTTTCAAGGAAAAAGTAAGCTCTGTTCGAGGCTTAATGTTCTTTGTTGACAAATAATACTTACAAATAAACAGGGAAGACAGATGCCTGTCAAGATAATTAAATCACATCTGGGAATAGTGTCTGTCTCCATACCACCATAAAGAAATTATGTTCAGGCTTATTTTGTCACACTGGTAGGAAAGTGGAAGAAACTATGTCTACTGTCATGTGTTTCAAGTTGTCGCTAGACTCAGTCACACAGTTAGCAATGGAAGCTGTGGGAATCGATCCTTGCACCACTGGGCCACAAAAACAGCTCATTAACAGCTCCTTAATCTTGTACAATAACTGGCAGACCATATCTGCCAGAGTGCGTACTAGTCATACACATATAAAGCATTCGTCTTAAACCTACCTTCTGTGTACCTCTCTGACATCAGACTGGGATGAAAGAAGAGGAGCAAATAGAACACACAACATATTTTATCTAATTTATCTCAAATGTTTTGTTCTGATGCTGTCCTTTGTTAAGTCAATATAGGCATATTTTACTGCCATCATGGGGCCCGACCTTAACAATACAAGCAAGGGGGGCTTAGCATTTGTTAAGGTTGGGTCATGCACCATTCTGGTGCTTAACTGGATTGATTTTTCTCTGAATATCAAAGCATTGTCAGAGCTCTCCTTGAACTACACTGCTTTTTTGACTGGCAGGCATACTGTATTTTAAACAATAGGAAATGGAGTACTGAAGTGTGGATAGGTTCCATTTAAGGAAAAACATCCATATCCTGCAAAACCTGAGGCAAACTTGGGGAAAAACAAACACGATGCTGCACATGAAAATGCAGTAAAATGTCAAAAGAAAGGACATGGTCTTTAAATTTTTTTTACAAAAAGATATCACAGTGAGAATATTAAAAAATTCACAAACTAGAACCAGTTCCTCAGAATACAGAAGACTGCCATATCCATTTTTATACTTACATTAAACCGTTTTAAATTATGTAAGTTATTTATCCAGTTGTGATTGTATATTGTGTCATAATTTATAAATATTTAACTTTGTGCTGGGTAACTCTGTCTATTGATCTGCAACATCATATAATTTGCAAATGGTAATATGCAAAACCTATACTTCATATTTGCAATTAGCAAATTTAGAATATTTGGAAATCCTGTTAAAAGCTACTATAATACTCTTCATCCAGTTTTAAAAAATAATGTTTTATTAAATTTATTTTATCATAGTAATCTGTTTCTGGTAAACCTACAAGTGAGAGAAGCAATGCCTTGATTTAGTTACATCATTTATGGTTGTGTGTGAAGGGAATATGTATTTTGCCTTAACTATGTTGCTTGACTGGGCAGTAAGTTTGCTAGTGAAATGATTGGATTTGTCATATAGGTATGTTTGAAGAGAAGTGTACCTGATAAAAGACAGTCACTATGACAATTAATCTTAAAAAAAAACAAAACAAAACAAAAGGTTTTACAAGTCAACATGGACACTTTAAGGAAATATTATTTTATGATTTAGGTTATAAATGTTGAAACTAAAATTAATGCGGATACATTTAGCAAATGGATGCTTTTGTCTTATAAACAAGAATACAGTTTTAATGATTTGATATCCCAGATATGAAAACATAAATACATTTACGAGAATTAATATTTCTTGTTTTTAAAACCAATAATCTCTCTAAAGTGACCCAGAGCTGTGGGATGAAGGGATAAAGCCTTGACCATACCCCCCAGATAACCTGTGTTTGACTAGCTGCATGGTTCTGGAGGGAGTGGGGTGGGGATTGGGGGATGGGAGTGAGTCAGTCATGCCAAGTCAACCATACTGGGAGCAATGGCAGCATGATGAGCCAGGTGAGCAAGCGGTGGGCTGCTTGATCAGGAGGCTGCATGTGGATAGAAGTCAGCATGCACCTTGGAAAGGCAGTCATAGCAGAACTTGCAAGGCTGCCATAGTGTGGTGAGTTGGGGAACACTCCCTGGCAGCAGTCGGACAATGCACCAGAATCCTCAATTTCCTCACTGATACCAAACTTCAAACAGGTAGAGTTCATTGAGGGCTAAGGCAGGTCTTGTAGCCCCAGTGAATGGGGAGAAGTGCTGGTGGCAGCTGATGGTCAGCTGCAGTGAATTAAAAAAAGAGAAAGATATCTAATGTGGAGCATATTAAGTTATAAAGCAGCTGACTACTGTGTAGGTCTGCAGATTTAAACCCTGATTCATTAATAACTAATTATGCAATCACAACACAATTTTTGCTGTTCCTTACCTGTCCCACTGTAGACAGTGCTGCTGTGTTTAGTGTTAGCCTGTTATCACTGGCTTACAGTATACAGTGTTACGTTATAATAGGAATGAAAATGGCAGCTACCTAGAACCACTGCTTGGGGGGGGGCTGTTATCACTGGCTTACAGTATACAGTGTTAGGTTATAATAGGAATGAAAATGGCACCTACCTAGAACCACTGCTTGGGGGGGGGCCTGTTATCACTGGCTTACAGTATACAGTGTCAGGTTATAATAGGAATGAAAATGGCAGCTACCTAAGAACCACTGCTTTGGGTGGGGGGGCATGCTCATCCAAAAAACAGATTTAATTTTAACTCTATTCCTTTTGCACCTATAGCATGACCTGGAGAATAAAAGAGCCTTTCCCTTCTTCTGGAGACTATCATAGGTTCAGTCCCCCACAAGAGCAGGAAGAGCAGCCGGTGCAGGAAGTTACAGGACAAGGACTTCTGCAATGGAGGTCTGCTTTTTAATGACATGGGGTGGTAGGTCTGCTGGTCTGTTTTTTAATGACATGGAGAGGTAGGTCTGCTGGTCTGCTTTTTGTAGGTCTGCTAGTCTGTTTTTTAATGACATGGGGAGGTACGTCTGCTACTCTGTTTTTTTATGACATGGGAAGGTAGGTCTGTTTGCCTGATTTTTAATGACATAGGAAATTAGGTCTACTGATCTGCTTCTTAATGACATGAAAAGGTAGGTCTGTCAGTCTGTTTTTTAACAACATGGGAAGGTATGTCTGCATTTTTAATGAAATGGGGTGGTAGGTCTATTTGTCTGCTTTTTAACATGAAAATGTAGGTCTGCTGCTCTGATTTTTAATGACATAGGAAAGCAGGTCTGCTGGTTTGCTTTTTAACAATTTGGGAAGCTAGGTCTGCTAGCCTGCATTTTTAACAACAGGGAAAGGTAGCTCTTCTTTTTAATGACATGTGAAGGTAGATTTCCTGATATCCTTTTCAATGATATGGGTAGGTAGGTTCTGCTGGTTTGCTTTTTAATGACATGGAAAAGTAGGTCTGTTGGTCTGCTTCTTATTGACATGGGAAAGTAGGTCTGCTGGTCTGATTTTTAACAAAATGGGGAGATAGGTCTTTTGGTCTGATTTTTAATGACATGAGAAGATAGGTCTGCTGGTCTGCTTTCTAATTACATGGGGATGTAGGAATGTTTGTCTGCTTTATAAAATACGTGGGCATGGGTGTGAATAAATGACAAGCTTTGATTTGCTGCACCATGTAGGAAAGGTAGATTTTGATTTTTTTTTTGCTGTGATGGAGCAGTCTCTGCTTTGGGCAATGGCTGCAGATGTTGAGTGACAGTCACTGTTTCATTACTAGAGCTGATTAGATGGAAGCAGAATCTGCAGATGAGATCTTACAAGTAAGAATGAGTGAGTTTGTGTACTTATGTTTATGTGCCAGATGCATAATACCAGAGTTGTTACAAATGGATAATGCCAGAGATGCTTTTTTCATCACAAGCGTGCTGTCTGGTTGTTTGACTTGCTCTGAGTCAGAATAACACACTAGACAAGTGGACAGAGAAAAAAATCACCTTCTGCATCCTTGACTACAAGTAGAAGATCATTAAGAGCCAAGAATATTAACCCTTTGAGCTAACTCCCAAACATTCACATGCTTCTTTATTTTCTAATAAATCACTGAAGGTTAAAAGTCACTGAAGTTTGCAGTCAGTCAATAATGTCAGTCAGTCTGTGAAAGTTCTGTGCAGTATTGCTCCCTGTTTTCAACAGACTTTGAGCAAGTTGTAATTGATATTCACATGTGTGTGTGTGTGTGTGTGTGTGTGTGTGTGTGTGTGTGTGTGTGTATTTCTGCATGTTCACTCGCGTGTCTGTGGGTGTGCTTGTGTGTCTGTCTGTTCCTGCATTTCACTATTCCACTTGTGACTTATGAATTAGAATAGTGGGTTAATGCTGTTACACCTTGTGTTAAGGGTGTGGGATTCAAATCTCCCACTCTCTTTTTACATTAGTCTAGCAGTTGATGGAGAGAGTTAAGGATGTGAGCTGCAGGTTCTATGGTATAGGATTTGATTCCTTCACAGCTTACTTGCCTACTGTATACCCTTAAGCCAAATTAGACAGTGCTTTGGAGTAACTGGAAATTTTGGCTAGGCTCCTCTATGGTCCCCTGCATTACAAGCCATGTAAAAAACATCTATGATCCAGATTGCATGTTGTATACAGAAAGGACATTGTTTCTAGGTGATCATGTACATCATCATAGCAATGTTCTTTGAGCATCATCCTTGGTTCTCTTGTTTTGTTCATTGCTAATAGTATGTTTATTATTTAGCTATGAATACATTGGATAGCATGAAGGCTATGACGTTAAAGTTAATATTTCTTCACTAATAATTCATCTTTTTTCTTTCAGGCACGCAGGTTTGAAATGCACTGAGGTAAATCAGTTTGTCTAGCAGTTAGTACAGATTAGTAAGGCTATGAGCTATTAAAGGGTTGCTTCCTGTAGTACAGGGTTTTATTCCTTCCTCCTCCTCCTCCTTCTTTTTTTTTTTTTTGTGACTCAGACCAAGTTACTTCCCCAGACAGTATTCTTTGGCTACTCCTGAAAAAAAAAAGATGTGTGTGCCCATGTGGGTATCTTGGGCTTTTAGCAAATGCATTACACACTTGTCTCTTGAATTTCTGCATGCTTCACATTAATGCTAATTAGTTCTTCACTATATTATATTTTGATTATGAACTCCAGTGCATCTCATGTAGTTTAATGGGTCGCCAGAAACATGTTCCATAAATATGAGATTCAGGGGAAGTGAAGTTTGCTGTTTCTCATATGAAGTCTGTTTTCAATGTGAGATCGTTTTATTTTGTTTTGTTTAGAACATTTCTGTCAGAGTATTTGCTGCAAATTTTGAAATAAAAGTCTTAAATGACATCTAAATTTTTATGATAATTGTAAGAGTAAATAAAAAAAATAGTATGCACACAGACAGATATGAACAATGTTTATAGTAATTCAGGAAAGGCAAGTAAGAGGACAGTGTCACAGATGCTAAGGGCTGGCTCATTACCGTGCATAGTGACCCATTTCAGCACAATCCAGCTTGGTTGACTCTGAAAAAATATACTTAAATAATAAATCACTATCAGCCATTCAGGTAGGTGTTAGACCTCTACCAAGTGATGTCAAGTGTGCTTAGCTATTCTTGCTGACAGAAAAGATATAGGGACATCAAAACTGATGGTATCCTGCAAGCATGTATAGACCCCCAAAAAAGTATGTGGCACAGAGCAATATTTTTTATTTTATCTTTAATTGTAGATGGATGAACTGAACAAAGGCCACTGCAGCACCCTTACTGTCTTTAATTGTTTGCTTTATTTGTTGCTCTAAAGATTGAATGGATTCATCACTAGGTCTAGATTGTTTAATATAGTCTAAACAAATTGTACTATAGCTACTGTGGGTTTCTATGAAACAATTTTGAAATATGTTACTATGGGCATTGTTGTCATTAATTTTTGACATGGGCATCTGAGAAGAATAAATAATAAAGTCAATAATGTAGCTATAATTGTTAGCTTTGGGGAATGTCTTTGGATAAAAATGACTGACCTTCTCAATATGATAAAGGTAAAAAGTAATTAGTCTGTTTCTGCAAGGCCGATGACATGTATACGTGTAAAGCAAATTGTAATACTTTACTTTAGCCATTTTTATTGCAATCAGACATGTATTTTGTACATAGACACTAATATGCCTGCAAATGATAAGTAACAATATTGGTGGATTATAATAACACCAGTTCGATTGACCAGTATGACTGACATGTTCTGATATAGATAATTTTGTCATTATGGGGTTAATGCATTTTGTTTTTACTGCTTACTGAAAATAATTTAAAATGATACCTTTAAGAAGTAGCAGTATTTAATTATGTTGTGCTACACCTCCCATCTTGTTTGTACAAATGAGTAGCAAAACCTAGTCAATATTCCATGATCCCTGTATTTACAGTCAGTGGCAGATTAAGTATCATTTAACACTGCGTTTTCTTAAAGATGCTTCTTCTGAAATAAATATATTCACTTTTTAGAGAAGCAAAGTAGAAGAATTTTTTTAATGGCAATCCATGTTAATACATGTTGGCCTGTCCAGAATTATGAGTATTTAAAATAAGTTGACTACAATTTGTGTATGCCACATTGAATTATGGATGTTAATGGGTATTACATAATCAGTCAGACATCATAATTTAGCCTTGTTGACCTTTTAATCCATAACCGACTGAAAGAACTCCAGCTCTATTCAGTCGCTTACCGCTTGCTCAGAGGTGACCTTTGCCTAACATACAAGGCCATGTCAAACCCAGATTTGATGAATATGCTGCACCTCAAAAAAATCTAGATCCGTCAGAGCCACAAGGGCGGGAGACTTAAACCTTGACACGGCTATTAATAGGACGTGCTGGAGGGATAGATTCATCACCCAAAGACTCCCTATGCTGTGGAATAAAATCCCGGTATATGTGAGGCAGAGCACCTCCCTGGCCTTGTTCAAGAGAAATCTTGACCAATGGATGGGAGATCGCAGATATACCCCAGAGATTACCTCAGTGTCACTGCTCGACAGAGGCACAGCAAAATAATGGGTATAGTTCCCCATACTAAAGGGGTGGCGTAAGCCACAAAACTATGGGCTAGGCTTGTAAATGCCCTCGGGCAGATAGCCTAGTATGAACCTATGAACCTATGAACCTATGAACCGAAGCAGCATATAACTACTGGATAATCATTAGTGATAGTACAGTTTTCAGTCATGATACCACTGATGGCCAGGAGAAGAAAGATGTCAGGGATTGTTGAGATGCTGCTATGTCTTCCTCTGAAACAGCAAAATGATCTTTGGTATAACTATCAGTAATAAATGATCCAGAGACAAAAAATTATTGTAAGTACAAGCATTAATTATTCAAAGAAAGAGGTATCTGTAATGTCTGTTGTTTCCATAACTTTTCATGGCCACTAATTTCCATTTTTAATTCGTATAAATTTCTGTAAAGATACATATATTTATTTGCAAATATGGCAAGCTGAGCAGTAAAGTATGAGTATTTCATAATTACTACAATATGTTTAAGAAGCTCACATACATAGCATTTGGTCATGGTTCCCATTTAGCTGTAGCTCTTCATTCCTCAACAGAGGCTTAATTTTATATAAACATTAAGCTATGGTTCCAAGTTTTCTTCCTTCGCAAATGGGTCTACTTGATATAATCAAAACAAACTTACCCAAAACACTAAATGTTGAGATGACATTGCCAAAACCACTATTCAATAATCACCAAGCAGGAACGCTGGGAAACTAACCACTTGGGAAAGGGGCAAAGTTCACCATGGTGGCCAAATGTTTCATTTCCCAGAGTTCCTGTTTGGTGATCTGAATGTTCGTTGAATAGAGGTTTCGGCAAATTTGTCTTGACATTTAGTGTTTTGGGTAAGTGGGTTTTCAATTTTACCAAGTAGACCCATCACAAACATGTAGTGGTATGGCATTTCTAACTAAGATTCAAGCCCTAATACAGAAAAGTGATTCTTTCTTATGAAAAAGGGGGTTAGGAGGGCGGCCTAATAGTTAAGGCGTTTGCCTTACAAACACAAGGTGCAGGGTTTGAGTCTCACAAGGAATAATTGGCTAGGCTTAAAACAAATGGTTCATAAGGGCAGTTAGCTTAGCACTAATCTATGAATAAGACAAACCAAATGTGTTCTTTCTTGCTGCACACAAATCCATTAGCAAGATGATTACAGTTTCTAATTGCATTTGAGTATGGGAAAATTAATGCCGCTTTAACACATGTTTATCCTTTAGAAAGGCTTTTTTATTCATTCAAGCAAACATAGCTAATCAGACTAGGACATTAAGAGACTCCAATCTTTATGCAAGAATGATACATTTTAGAAATCTATGCTGCCTGTTACCACAGAATAACAGGAAAACCAGACTAGTTTGTAAAATATTTTAATTCTTTGTTAGTTGATAATGATATTAGACAAGCAATAAGGAATACTTGTGTTCATAAATATAATCTGAATAATAATGATAGAAATGTGCAGATAAAAATGTACGGATAATGTAATCCAAAAAAGAAAGTATTATTATTATGAACATAATAGAATATTTTGTCAAGATGAGAATATTATTACATTTTGACTAACATTATAAATTAACAAGTTTGGTAGGCATCAATAGAGCATATAAGAAAACAGATGATGTTTCATTAAAATTGCTTGAAAATAGTTTGGTTAGCAGTGATATGTATGTATTTTTTAAACTGGACAGTCAATATTCATTTAGACCAAACTGATCCACTGTTTTAACTTATAATTGTAACCACTGGATCAAAATCTGAATCTTTAACAATATGTACTGCCCTGAAAGAGTTGTTACAGTTTTCTAAAAGTTCTAGTAATGATTCACAGGATTTTTGTTTTGGATAAATTCAAAAAATAGATGTTAATGACAATATATTTGTATAACAGCATACAAAGTAAATGAATGCACTCTGTGATACGCCATGTAGCTGAATTCAATTTGCTTAATGAATGTTTAACTAAAACTTCACTGTTTAGTGAAAAAAGTAACCTATGATATATTTTAATAGACAGAGTGCGGATAAATAAGTATTTTATGTTTGTAGATAGTTACTACTGTTAATTGACTCAGGTAACAATGAGTGTAAGAACATCCCTAACTTATGCCAGTATAACATACTCAACCTTTGAAGAAAAGTATGTTTATAATGCTTCTACTATGAGTGGATGAAAAATAACCTGCTGAGGACTGGAATCCATAAACTAAATTACCTGAAAAAAAATCATTATTAATTGCTTTGGTGTGGGGGGCAGCCCCCCTGCACTCCCCAAAATTATATATATATATATATATATATATATATATATATATATATATATATATATGCTAACTCCGTATTCACACCAACTCAAAGAAGGGAAAGTTCCCCTGAAAAGGACCTCACTGTCAGCACAACTCACCAACATGACTTCCTGTGGAGAGTCTCCAGTCCCAGTGAGTTGAACTTCAAGCAAATGAGGCTTGAGGTTTCAGTCTTCATTCACCCATAGGTAAACAGTTTATAATAGTCTTTACAAAAACATCATACACTTAGTCTTCATTCATCCATAGGTAAACAGTTTATACTAGTATTTACAAAAAACATCATACAATTATTTGCTTGGTAACAGAAAGCATGTTAATGTAATGAAATGATTTAGAGAAACAACACAATTTACTATATATTGGACTGCTGCTACCTCTTATTTGAATTTTGAAATTGTTTGGTCCCATGAAACATAAACATTCCTGGATGTGAAGTTGAATGTTAATTAAACAAGACTCTCATTTTTCCTATTATCATAAACCACTATTTATGATAGTTATTTGTGTGCTAAGAGTTGTCAACATGCATTCTTTGAACAACAATGTAATAAAACATCAAGCAGTAAGAATTTTAAAGTTGCTTTCAAATGATCGTTTTGCTAATGAGATATTTTATATGAATTATTTACTCAAATACATTATAATTATGATCAGGTGATAAATATTTTAAACTGAATTAATAAAGATAAGACAACTGCTTTATCATGGTTTCCTAGTAAATAAACTGTGTCAAGTGTGTCAAATGTTGAAACATCTAACAAAATAAATCAGACTGCAGCTTTTGCAAATGATACAGACATTTTGTGTACCATCTTCATATAGCTTTAGATTTAATGCCACTTTGTCCAAGAAACTGAGTAAACAATTCATTAAATTCATTTGGCACACTAACAAAACTAGAACTGCTTTTAAACATCACTTTGTTTAGTTGCAAAATGGAGGGGTTTTTGTACCTAAAAATTCATCTATGCTCGGATGCATTAATGTAAGAAATAGCCATCACTGCCCAGATTCCTCATTTGCATTTTCACGGAAATACATTCATGCACAACAGGTAAAAAGTATATGAAAAGATTAAGGGCTGACATCACCTAATGTAATGAATACACACCTTGTTCATTTCAAAACCAACTCAAACAATTCCATCAGTTGTTTAAGGAACTTAAGGCATATTATCCATCCCTTGTCTTAAATTCTAAATATCTTTAATTCCTTATTACACATTTGTTGGGCTAAGCTATTCTGTCAGACAGACACACTTCTTTAGAATAGGAAAAATAAGTTTTCAGAGTTTGTCTGACTGTTTTAAAGATAGTCAAACTTTCTTGGCAGAACAAATTCAAATCAGATTTCCAGTAAATGTTAATCAGTGGATATACAGGATCTACAACAAGGTCTCCCATGTTAGCTCATGACACACATGATCTCTGCCCCTTACTTTAAATGACAAATACCCTAACTCACACCAGCCAGATCCTACTTAATTACTTAGTTCTCACACCACCCAACCCTACTGAACTGCATAGCTCTACCAGAACCCTAGTTCAAAACCTAAAGCTTCCTGGTCATTGGTCTTAACCACAGAATCCCTTTTTCAAATGTTAAAGTCCCTATTTGTTCCTTAAACCCAAAACTCCTCTCCCTCCAACTTAAACCTAAATCCCCTGTTCACTTCCTAAACCAACAAGTCTATTCCTTCTTTTTAATACTACACCCCCCTGCTCTCTAAAGTTAACCCCCCTAAAGTCCCTAACCATTTCCTAACCCTAAACTCCCCTCCCACTCCTACACCTAAAACTTCCTTTGGTATGTTAATCACAAATTCCCAATTGATCTCTAATCCTTAAATACCCTCCTGATACCAAAACCTAAAACTCCACCCTCATTAAACCTAAATCTCCCTCCTAGCCACTGCCCACAGCCCTAATCTGTACTACCACTCCTTCCCTATCCCTGTCCATGGCTGCTGGACTTACCTTGCTAAACACGGCTACTGTTTTCAGGTGAGATGTGGCATCTCTGATTTCTTCACATTGCTGCTGTTCCTTGCCCAAACTGTAACTGAGTTTGAGCACAAACAGTAGCATGTCAGCTACAAGATGCCTGAGTCCCTTTCTGCAATATAGTGGTCTTCAAATGTTTGGGACTCAGTTGCTTATGGTAAACCTGAATATACATCCACTAATTAGTGAAGTAAACTAGAGAACTAGTATATGTCGTGCCAACAAATCTGGAGTGTAATAATTCAGTCGTTAAGGTCTCTGCCTCACATCTCAAGGATTCAAACATTTTGCCCATTCATTATCAGTCTGTGTAGAGGTTGTATCTGCTCCCTCTACATGCATTTTTTTTTAGATATTTCAATTTACTTTCTCTCTTCCAAAAAAATTCTGGTTGACTGAGGAGATTTAAGTCTTATATATTTACATTTTCCCTTATTCCTATAACTTAGTTCATGCCTGAAAAGTTTTTGGTAACAAGTGCATTTATCTATTTAACAAATTAATAAATTAACATTAAACTAACTTACACAAATGTATTGTTAATCAAAATTCAAAAAGGCAATCACAGGTCAAATAGATATTTGCTCATTATTTATAAGCAGTTAAGACATTTTGTAAAAGGACATAGCAGATTTATTGACTCTTAAGACTCTTCCAAAAGGAATCTTTACTAAAATTTGAAAATTCATCATTAAGAACTGTAATACGGAAATCACGTATAAAAAGAAAACCTTCATTCTCAGGCCCCTATAAACACATACCTCTTCTTTTTGTGAAATGTTTTCGTAGAAGTTCTTATGCAGAATAGTTTAGACTCTGTAAAATTGACAGAAAATGCTCACTATAGCTTAGTTTACTTGTTAGTGATGTTTTCATTTAGCAAAGGTCAGTTGGCAGCGGGACGGGGGGGGGGTCATATGTTTTTAAACATTGCTTCTTGAACAGTTTCTGACAAATTTAACACTGCTTTTATATATTTGCTTTGATTATGTCATTGCATCTTAAAAACTGATGCATTCTAATACCTCAATTCCTGTATGTCTTGTAATAGCATCCTTTGCTTTGAGTCTTAATTGTAGTTGAAAAGAAAATGTGTTATCAGGACTAAACTTGCAAATGTTCCAGAAATCTGGGACTGGCTAACTCTGGCTAATAAAACATATAATTCAAAAATCTATAACATATTAATTTAACTTATCTGTAAAATGGTCAGATATAAATGATCTAAGATTTTTGCATTTTCAGACAATGTTCCAAAACAAAATGGTGCAGTTTATGAATGTAAAAAGTTTAAAAGGGAAATTATATCCTCTAATATCTGACAATTTAAAAATGTAATGTTTTGTCTGCTCTGTAGCACTTACAAAGTTTGTAGAAAAAAAAACATGAAATAGGTTTGTTAAAGTTGCATCAGTAAGTTCTGTTATGTCTCTCTGCATATCTCTCAAAGTTTTAAATCTCAAAATGTTCATTACTGCATGGACCACTACAATATCATTGTACCATTTGTCAAGAGGCAGAGTCTTTAGGGTCCTTGTAACTTTAAAGATCCTGACAGCTAAAGGACAAAACACTTTATTCATTTCCTCGTCCACCTTGATGAATGAGTCAATGTTCCTGACAACAGAGTTAGCTCTTACTAAATCATTTCTATTGCTGCTGTGGATCATAGTGGTAGATTTTTAGTGATTTATGATTATGGTGACTCTTTATGAGAGGTTTGCATGCAGGATTTCTGCTGAAGCTTAATTGTTTTATTCTTGGAGGCATTTAGCATGATTATTTTACAGCCTTAGCATAACACATTTTGCTGTGATTAGTGAAGGATTGTGGCTGAGGTGTTGGAAGCTCACTGGGCAAGTTGTTAGGTGACAAGGAATCTTTCAGATTAATTAGGCCTTTACTCTTCATACAGATGGAATTGGTGTTGAATATAAGATTGCTATCTCTGAGCATAAGGCAGTCTTAGAAGATCTGTTACCAAAAGACTGGTAAAGGAGGTAAAATCACAGGCTAACCTTCCATCTTATCCAGTGCTTAAGTGTTCAGATGAATAAAGTGAATGGAGACAATGGTGTAAGTAATTATGGTAGAATATACAAAATATGCATAAGTCTCAGTTTTTTGTAGACTTGTTCCAAGTGCTGCAGATTTTAAAAGTAAGATGGAAAAAGGGGTTTGATAATTCCAGGTATTGCACTGTAACCAAGCATGCAGGAAAATATGAATATCAATCAAAGGTAAGGACCTTCTGAATTTGATCTTCTTGTATTTGCTAGTATTGGCAGATGAGATGTGACCAGGACAAGCTTCCAAAAACAAATTGATAGCAGGATAGGCAACCGAAGAACCACCATGTTTAAAAGAGTAACGTGTACTGGTTTGATGAACACTCAGTATGCTGGATCTGTGGACTACAGTGGGAGAGCAAATTTATTTAAATAGCTTAAAGTGAGTGACATTACAAAATTATATTTTGTGCTTACTGATGATAGCCAATGAACGGGGAGAGGGAGGGGTTTTTGTATTTAAATTAACACAAAAAAGGATAACAAGAAACATGCTCGGTTTAAGTGCACAGCAAGAATAGGGTGTGAGGCTGGGGAAAATTCTTCAGACTCTTAGCTCTGTTGTTAAATGGCCCAGAACTGACAATTCCTGAACTAGCCTGGCTGCAACTCCTCTCACAAGAAGGATACTAGGGTCACATTCCAACAGTCAGACCATTAAATGGCAAAATGTAGTGTATCTACTTACTGGAATTCCTAACTGCAGTCTTAAAAAGTTTGGCTAAAACAGATGCAACCCATTAAAATGAAAATATAGAAATTCTTCAGACACTTAGCTTTGCTTTTGAATGGCCTGGAATTATTACAAACTAGTCATTGTTTAAAAAACACAGCAGTACTAACATAGTGGAACATACTAATACTAATGTGGAACATCCCCTAAGGTACCCAGGCAGTTGGTACTTGCCCAGAAACCAAATGCAAGTCGATGCCAAGTATGAGTGTTCTTGCACCTGTATCAGATAAGGATACTATGAATTCCTCCACTCCCATGAGATGCCTCTGTATTGATGATCAATCTCTTGTGGTAGACCTATGCCTTCATATTGGTGTGCAGTATCATTTTAGTGACCTTGTGATGCACTGTCCAATTATGGCAACTCACAGCATGGATATCCTGCATTACTCCCTACAAATTCTGGTTCCGGAATGCCTTGCTTGCATTGTCTGTTTTACCATTCTCAAGGATATGCATGCACCTCTGTCAATGGAGCTGTTAACTTTTGCTACTCTACTGGACCCATGAAAAAGGGGTGCAATGTTCTGACACCATTCTCTGCCCATATAGTGGCTAAATATGTGTCAGCCAATATTGTCATCATTTAAACACTGTGCCATATTTATAGCAGCAATAGGCATATTACCACTACTTGTTATCTCTCTGCATTATACTGACAGGACTTACTGTGACCTACACACATAAAACCTCATATCCCTTGTATCATGTCCTGTGGTTCGTGTCAACATAGTACACTGCTGCCCCCTTCCCGCACATACATTATGACAATACTCTATCCTGACCTTAGTTCTTAACAGTAGGAGTCCTTCACAAGAAGACTATAACATTTCTTGACCTGTACTGAGTTCTGTGTCAAGGGAAGTCACTCAAAGCAAGATTTCACCGTGTCCAAACTTATGGTCTCTCCTCTGTAAGGATAAGCCTCCCAAAGTATGACAGTCCCTTGCAATGCTTTGTGTTACCTTACCTTGCAAGTCTCTCTTTTCATTATCTGTTCCTCCTACTTCCCTAAACTCTTGTGTGCATACAGAAGTTTTAATTTTCATTACCGATTGCACTGTGTACTTTCAATTTGCCTGTAAGACTGCAACTTTGGTTACCCTCTATATTCCAATATCCTAGTAGCTTGTCAGAACATCATCTCTAGCAATATGGTGGCCACACTTTTTAACATGCTAATATGGCCCTCATAATACAGTAATTATGCTAATATGCTGATTTTACCTCTGAATCGCAGCTATAACATGATGCATAGTTAATTGGTGCTGCCTTGCATGTTTCTGTCCATGTCTGCGCTGAGATGTCAATGTGCACAATGTGTTGTCAGTGAGCACTGTGAAGCTTATAGCACCAGCCTCCAATACTGGCGATACATTACACTACACAATCATGTTGCTAGACAATGGCCATCATTTGGTGTCCAGTACATTTAACCATGTACACTGTGTTGCCATTTTACTCCTCATCCTGACTTGCAGAGCTGATATAACCTCTTTGGGTACTGATTCCGTCAAGGCTTACACCTTAGTTTGCCAGGAATATAAAGTGTTCCTACTCCTTCTGCACAGTGACTATAGGAATTACCTGCTGAGGCAGTATGATGCCTTCTTCTATAAGTCTGAGGACTTGTACCCGATTTTCTAGGATGCTGAGTTATACCACAGGCATCCCTGGCTTTGGCAAGCAGTGCAGGCACAGGTACAGTGACATGCAGAAGTACAAACTAGACCTGTTCTAGTGGTAAGAGACACTAATTAGGGAGAGGGAGGCAAGTATATTTTGTAAACATTCTGTATATTGTTTGGCACTGAATATTCAGCCTGTCACCTGTTGCTGCAATTGTCTTCTGTTGTCCGGGATATGTAATACTTATTGTTGTATGTTTTATGCTTTACAGTGGCTGCAGAAATCAAATTCGGTTGTGCATCCTGTCTAAAGAAATGCAACAGACTTTCTTTATGGACGGATATAAGTAGTTTATGTCTGTATTTTAATTAATTGATATAAATGTGCAGTAATCAATAGTGTTTGATTCATTTTGATTTTTTTCACTTTCTACTGAGTCAGTTGTAATGCAGGCTGAGATTAGTTTGGGACCATCTAGCTCTGTAATGTTAACGTGCCTGTTGATAGGACCCTGACGGTCTAAATACATGCCTCTCCATAAGGTGATAAAGGTTGAAAAGTTATCCTATGAACTGACCTGGACAGCTCACTGGTGACCTTTGTTTTGACCCTCAGAATGGAGGGGCACAGAGTCTTCCTCAGAGATTTGTGTAAAGATATCTCACACTAGGTCACTTGTTGGAAGCTACAGCAGCTTGTGAGAAATAATGGGAATTGACAGCAGGATGCCCACATTAGCACCCAGAAGCATTTTTTCTTTTTCCAAGATTGATAGAGTCAAATTGTTGGCAAGTCACATTTATCATCCAAAAGAGGCAGCACCTGCCCAGGATGTAAACCAGGGAGGTGACTTATCTCTTGGTGGGTTCCTAGTTAGGCAGGCCTTCTTTACCCTCCACAGTCACTTTTCATAGTGTTCTTCTTCCTTATGTCTCTGTCACTTCTTATCCTCCATTTGGAGTCCAATCCTGTTCGCCATCCACTGCCCACCCTCTGTCAATTTACATCAATCTGTGTCCCCCTTGTGTCTATACCTGCCAAACCCATCTCTGTCTACATTATATGCTTTTTTGCCTGCTTTATCTTCTTGCCTTTACTCTCCTTCCTCTCTGGACTTACTTCTTACTACTTTTTTCTCTATTCTTCTAAGAAATTTAACAAGGGTTCCACTCCCAAAAAGAAATACGCTCTTCTTACCCCCTCCGCTAGGTTTCCCTACATGTTGGCCTTCTATGTGTTTCTTTGCTAGTGCTTTCCTATTTCTGACTTTTCTATGTTTGTCTTTCTGGTCTATAATTCCAGACAATCATCTAGAGTATTCCTTCCTGGGCATCCTCTGGAAATGGGCTCTGTCCCAGTCAGACTTTCCCAGTAAAACATTTAGGCACTTTTTCCTTGTGACTTTGTATGGGCTGCTGTAAGTGCCAAGTTACAACTCTGAGCCCTGTGTTTAAATGAATATGCAACTCTTTCCCCAAGCATGTCAATGCCATAGAATAAGTTATGTGTACCTAATCAGCATCATGCCACCTCATGCCAAATCATCTGTGCTATTTACTACTATGTGATAGCTTACAAATCTTTCTCAGTATCACCCCACATGGCTTATAAACTCAGAGACTTGGTTGAAGAAGTAAAGAGATAGACACTACTGAAAAAAATGCTATTTATATAAATATTTGTTATTATATCCATGTTCCCAACTTCAAATCATTCAAAAAAAAAAAAAAGAAAGTATGAAATCCTCATGAACCGGGCTTCATTCTTTTATTATTTGATGACTGAACACAAACTATATATAATTCATCAACTATAAATCATATATAATATACATTTTTCTAAGGGCATAGCTAATCCACTCTTTAATGGGGTCAATATTCTCACCAAATAATATTTTTTGTTAGTATCAATATGGTCAGTTGGAAACATGAAAATATATGGTAGGAATGACTCAAACCTAACACGCTGGATGAAAGCCCACTCAATTTTGTTTAATATTTCAGGTTTTTGCATTCTTTTCTTCCCAGCCCCATTCTTAGTTTGATGTTCTTCCTCCTCAATGACCTCACATCTGATGCCTTCCTTTATGCAGATTGCCAGTCTCCCATCATGCCTTCTTCCTTATCATTCCTGAACAGCCTATACACTGGAACCTCTGGAACCTCCTTGTCTTTTCAGGTTTCTTTGATCTCAGCTATATTTACCTTTGTCCCCTGCGCCACCTGTTGCAACTCTTGTATGTTCCTTTTAATGCTCCTTTCACACTGCAAAGTAATATTACTAAGTTTGCCTCTGAGTCATCCTTCTTTACCCAAAACCGTATTCTTTGAAAGTTGATCTGGTTGCCTAAAGTCACATGGGCCTATATTACTTAAAGTATCTTCTGATTAAGGCAGTTTTAAAGGATTTGTGTGGAGAATTTAATTTAAGAAACAGTAAGATGTTGTGATACTGTATAACTTACGGACAAGTAGTAAGTTCTGTTATGTTTTAAATACTGAAACATAAGATATTCCAGCTCTGCATTCTGTATGAACCTCTACATTTTGAATGTATTTTTGTAGAAATATTTATTACAGCACATCACACAGTGCACAAATCCATCTAGGTTAACAACTGCTGTCAAAAGGGCAGTTAATACTTTTGCTGGTAGTATTGTGAATAAGATATTGCTATCAGTCATTCTTCAGTATTAGAAACTGACAAAAATGTACATTTTACTCACTTTCAATTGCTTTATAACTGAAGGTGCTAAATTTAGTTGGAATGGCAGATGCATATTGCTAGGGGTTGTGGGTAGAAAAGCACAACACTAAAAATGGCATATTCTAGGTGTGCACTAGAGACCCAGGGCACTGCTGAAGTGACCAGTGTCATGAAGCATTTAGACACCAATTCCCTGGTTATGATTAGTTGACTGTCAGAAATTATGGGAGTGAAAATAGAGGGCAGGCAAGTTAATTATCTGCAGTGTGGCTAAGACATATGCTCTTTTAGGAGTGAGCGTGGCAATTGCTTCTTTCTGTCTTTCAAGTAGTAATTTACCCTTACTTAGGGAGGTGTTCCTCCAGAAACCTTTGTCTCAACAGAACAACCCTGTAAAAAGAGGTAGAGGGTTGTATTAGAGGGTCTATATTAGATAGTCGAAGTTCCGTAACTCCGAACACCTAATGGTCGAACCGTTAAGTTCGAAGTTACAGAACTTCGACTATGCAAAAAAACAAAAATACACAACGTACAAAATAATGTGTTGTAAGCAGGGGGGCAAGCCCCCTACACCCCCCACATCACATTGAAGTGAATTTAAACCTCCGCTTATGGAGATTTCCATTCAAATGCTTGTACAAATTCGAACATATGGTCTCAACCATATGTGGTTCAAACTTGTAAAAGTTTGACTACGTGAATGGAACCCGTATTAGAACCTGACTGGCTGAAGAAGAGCAATTTACAGGTTAGCAAAGGAGAAGGGAATTTGAAGCTGCTTAACTCTTATTGTAAATAAACTCATTGGATTTTTATGATTTTTGCACATAAAAATGAAATTATTAGTGATATATTTTTTACCCTTGGAAATGTCTGGCTTTATAACAGTTTTAATTCCTGATTCATCTAACAGACCGGATGTATAAGATTTGAATACTCCTGGCATACAGTAACATAAGAGCATTATCCACTGATTAGCATGACTACTCTAAATCAGCTTTACATGACTTCACCTAGGGAGATGATCAATGAACTGAAATGCAAATGCCTACTTCCTGCAGACTGCTGAGTTCATTATATATGCATGCTGAGTCCATTATATATGCATTTTACTGTGTCTATTAATGCATGAAGATTACAACAACATTTCTACTTGGTTGTCGATATAAATAGATACAGTTTGGTCATATGATGTAGTTGTTTTCAAGATACTGCATATCTTAATTGCTATCAGAACAAATGGTTGAACCTCCATGTAACATGTTAGTTACAACAGTTCTGTGTCAGCATTCCAGCTGACTTTAATGGTGCTTTGTTATTGCTTCAATACTGTTGATACTTAAAAAAAGTTTGGACTTTTCACCTTTGCCTAACAACATCTAGTAGGATGTCCCTGAGATTGTATTTAATACAAACAGAATTCTAAAGTGGCACCTATATTCATACAGGAAAGGATTTTCTGTTTACCAGAGCACACAGGCAAAACCAGAAATCTGTGACAATAATATAAAAGTGGGTTGGGGTTGGCATGCTAACTAAAGGGTTTACCTCAAAGAAA
>NC_056732.1:313430365-313509850 GCF_019279795.1 Protopterus annectens
TTAAATCTCATCATCCAGATCATTGTCAAAGCATTCTTCCTGTATGCCATGGAGCTGTTCTAGAATTTGTATCACAATGCACTTAAGTGAGATAGGCAGATTGGGAGGTTTAATTATATGCCTTTCTTCCTTCAAACTTAAATATCTGAATTCCAAGCCTTATGTTTTTTATTTAATTAACTAGAGTAACATCAGTTTTGACTATCACTTTAGCAACCAATGTAATAAGGTGACATATTGTGGCACTAACATTATGTTCTCATACCTCAGGAATTCCATGAACATAGTAACTATGGCTTCAGTTAAGTTACATGTGTAGCTCTGAAACCTTTGACTATCTAAGATGCATTCTTTCCATACTTAGCAAATTGTGCCTCTAAGCTTGGTCATCTGACCTAGACATTTTGTTTTGCATCTAAACAGAAGATATTCTACATAGTCCACATCAGTGTCAAAATGTACTTTTTTCACACAGCAGACCAGTCGACTCCACTGTAGACCGTGAGATTTAAAATTAAAGCTGTCATCTCAAAGTGTCATTTTCTAGATTAAAACTGCTGAAAGACAGGATGTCAAAAGAAAATGTTATGATGGTGAAATGAAGCTTCAGTAATTTTGCAGTTCATATGTGAGTCTCCCATAAAATAGTTGAATGCAAAAAAAAAATGATTACAAGGTTTTGAAAGGACAGTTGTATTATATACAGACACAAGCCACTTACCCCCATCACAAGGGGTGCCTTATAAATACATTATCCTTAATATAGCCATCCCATGGTTAATGTTACTTTAAACAATGCAAATTCTTGATTTAACAAAAAAAAAAATCTAGTATCAGCCTTTCTCCTTTCTTTTTTTTGTCTCTGATACTCTTTTTTAACACCTTTATTGAATTATCACTTAACACATAGGCAAAACACATATAGTTATATAAAAGAACACGAACTGTGTGGACATGTTCACAGTTACAAATATTATACATCACGAGCATGCTTTTATACAATTGTCGTTGATCCAACAATGCATAAATTGTTCAATTCCTGAGTTCCTCAAACCTCACGTTATGTTTGTATGTATTGTTCTCAAGTTTTGTTCCTTTCTTTGACAAATTCAGATAAAAGCACCATTTTTAAACAGAATGCTCAAATTTGTCTGATTTGATCCTTTGCATTTTAGCAGGAGAAACATCTCCACCATTATACTTAACTATGCAGTTAAAACTGTTTATTATGGTGATTATCTAAGTGCAGAGACAGCAATTATGTATAGGCTGTCCTCTGAGGCCAGAAGCAAAACAAATTGCCTCTAACAATAATGATGATCCTATAACCATAATACAGAACATTTACAAATGAAAATACGTTACAAAGTCAACTGCCTATTTTTAATGAGGCCTTTAATAAGAGAAAATAATCCTTTAAAATAGTTCAAGAATTTACCAGTGCACACTGCTGAAATTTAAATTCTCTCTAGCACACACAGTCTCTGCTTCCACAAATATGATCATAGATTATTAGATTATAGGTGGAGAGAGAGAGATATCAATACATTTATTTTTTTTTATTTTGTTTTTTTTTATTTTGCTTTACTTTATACCAGTTGTGCTGATTGAAAGTTATCTTTTTTCTCCAGACATCATTAGCCTTTCCCCACAAAATGGAAACTAAGGACTGGAGAGTAAAATATGACAGAAAAAAGGCATCAGTTCTGATCAGCCAGATATTTTCAATGCACTTATATATATATATACTGCTAATTAAATTAATTATGTGGGCATATTACAAAGAAACAAAGGCCTTCTCAATGTTTTTTCAAAGGGCATTAGGGAGCATTTTGGGCTACATGCAAACTGATCTTAACAACTGCAGAATGAGAAGAGAATTTATACCGTTAATGGGATCTGTTAGGCCTATCGGAGTCAATAGAACTATTTTAATTATGGCTGTTCTGCCTCCATGACTGACATTCACCAAGTCTCACCTATCCCAGTTGAGTCCATTTATTCCCCAGTACCAGGGTACTGAGTATACCCAGATGAAGGTGAAGGTCAGCTAGAGTGACCATTATTCAGACAACTATATATATGGTTTATGCCCTCATTGGAATTCTGGCAATGTGCATGTGCCTGACAGGGATCTAAAAACACCTCTGGTAGCTGACATAAGTGGTTGGCATTACTGCCTGTGTCACCAAAGATTGTCCTACAACTTCTCTATGAATGTGCATGGCTTTCTCTGTACCCTAGTGAGATATTTTGTTAGTGACATGGGACCAAGTACTGTTTTTTCAGTATTGTGTAAGCCCCTGCTTGCTTGTTGGTGGTCAGCAAACCAAAGCCACCACATTTCCCCCCAGGATAGCAATGTTGACACTGTCCACTCATTCTGATATTCCCCAGTCACTCTTCTTGCACCTGACTACTGTTTGAAAAAAATCATTTGGGTTGTGTTCATTATTGCTTTAAAACATCTATGCTACATAACCAAGTTGAAGCTCTAGTAGACATTTATTACAAGACTATGCAGGACACTATTACTGGAAACTGACAGTTGCAGTGAGTTTATATGAGGACACTAACTATGGGGTCAGCTTTCTATCATTTAGTGGTCTGGGTGCATCCCATTTAGTACTGACCCTGTGTAGTGCTAAGTGGGGGACCACCACCTCCACCACCATGAAGAGTACTGTATGAGTGAGAACATCAGCATAAATATCCTCCTGGTATGTACATAAAACACACCTGACCTGACACACAACAGACAAGGGCAGTGATTCAGACTTCTCTGCACTTAGACTTCCAAGAATGCCAATGACTAATTTCATGGAATCTTTAAGAGCCCCCAGAAGAACACCCACCCATGTGTAAGAGTACACCAACATGAGTGTGAAGCTACAAATCCTAGTCACCTGTGTGATGAGCAAATGTTGCAAGCACAGAAGAGGTCCTTGGATGTCATGCTATCCCACAATGCTTATGTCAGTCAAGTACTTGGTCAGAATGTGCACTCGTTATATGAAATTTCAGGAGATGGAATTTTGCCTTTGCTTTAATATCCACTGCAGAAGTTCAGGACTCAACTTAGGCTGCATTGAAAACTTAGTATCTGAATAGGAATACATGTACCTTTTGTAGGGAAAGACCTTTAAGCACTCTATTAACACAACTGAATGGCAGTTTACCTAGACTTAATATTTCTGCATATCTGTATGTAGGCATCACCGTGCTCATTTTCTGAAAAAGGAAAAATAGTTTCCAATGAACTAATAATAGTAATAATAATAATCATCAGCATAAAAACAGGAACAGGCATCTTTAGAATATGAGATGAAATGCCATTTGCCATAAGGCTAGTGACTCTTTCAAAAGACAACAGCAGTTCTTATTTTTTTGTTCCTGTTAATTTTAATTTTTATGACATAAGTTTAAATGGAAATCAAAATCTAAACCAAATATACTGGAAGTAATGAATATGGTAACAAAGATAAAATGACTGGAAATGAAATCATTAGAAAAGGGTAGGCATAAATTACATAGGAAAAAAATGGGAATTGTGAAAAAATACCTACAAGGAAGGAATGAGGTCTAAAAGGTGGCAGGACTTAAATGAGCTATATAATGTTTGAGGGAGAAATATTGAGTAGATTATAAGTGATGTGTAATGTTTGCAACTGGGAGTATGTCAGTATTGTTTGTAATGTAAAATGCTTGCAACTAGGATTGTGTCGGTGTGGTTTGTTTTCATTTATATAAATGTATGATTGCCACCGTAGTAAGTGATGATTTAATAAAGATGATTCTTGTTTAAAAAAAGGCAGGAATTGAATAATTTTTGTAAGATTGCTCAGGTTATATGGTATATAGCAAATTATGTGAATTATAATGTTTGTTATGTAAATATAGTTTGACTACTTTTATAAGAATGTAAATTTGCCTAAGTCACAAGTGACCTAATAAACAAGGATATAGGGAATCTCCAAACTCTGGATCCCACACAGTTTGGTTTTGTAAAGGGTAGATCATGCTTGCTCAACTTGGTCGACTTCTTTGAGTCAGTCACCAGAGCTGTGAATGAAGGCAAGGTGGTTTATACAGCCTACCTTGATATGGCCAAGGCCTTTGATACCATTCTCCACTCAAAAATCATAGAAAAACTTACTAAGCTAGGTGTCAACCCCTATATCACTAGGTGGGCTGCAAACTGGCTCACAGATAGAACCCACAGTGTGAAAGTTGCAGACTCCAAGTCAGACTGCCAACTAGTCCCAAGTGGAGTCCCACAGGGTTTGGTCCTGGCTCACTCCTGTTTGGTATCTACTTCTCTAAAGTCCAGGCCAACATGAACGGACTCTGGCTGACAAAGTTCACAGACGATTGCACATTGGGAGCTATTATTAACTCAAGGGATGTTAACATCCTACAGAATGGCCTCATTGAGATGAACGACTGGTGTCAGAACCACGGCCTTAAGCTCAATGCCAAAAAATGTGTCGTCATCCCCTTTGGGAAAAGCCCGGTCCCCATGAATTACCACATTGATGGTAGTCCACTGAACACAGAAGGCGTTGTAAGAGATCAGGGAGCATAGGTTTACAACAACCTCTCTTTTGATCACCACATTGCCACTGTGGTCAGAAAGTCCTTCCATGTGGCATATCTCATTACTAAGGGTTTTGCATCCAGGAAGAAAGAGGTCATTGTCTCCCTCTACTCTTCCCTCATTAGGCCAATCATCGAGGACAATGCCCCACTAGACACCTGCAACAAGTGGAGAGGCTGCAAAAGTACCTCACAAAGAGGATCCTAGGCCTTAAACACTTGTCCTATATGGACAGACTCAAAAAACTCCAACTATTCTCTGTCTCATATCGCCTACTTAGAGCGATTTCTGCTTGACTTATAAAGCCATGTCTGACCCAGCTCTGTTAGAAATGCTACATCTAAAGAAATCCCAATCCCTCCACACCACATGCTCCAATCTTGTTACCACAATCAACAGAACACACTGGAAGGACTGGTTCATAACCCAGAGACTGCCCATGATATGGAATAGGCTTCCCATACATGTCAAGCAGAGCACCTCGCTGACCCTCTTCAAAAGAAATCTTGGTGAGTGGATGGGAAATAGAAAATTCACCCCAGGGATAACTCCAGTGGCTCTACTCGACAGAGGTACTTGTAACTAAGGTTGGCTGGCATGATGCCAGGGTAATCCTATGAGCTAAACTTGTAAAGGCTCCAGGGCCATTAACCTAGTACATACCTATTGATTACAACATGATGTTTGCCATCTGGTGCATGGCAGAACTTTCTAGACATGAGACAGATGCAGTTAAGACTCTGGTTCTGAGTGCAAAACTTCCTTCACCAAGAATGATGCCCAGGTACAAAGAGAATATGATTGTTTTTAATAACTGGCTTAACAGCAGGTGGCATTCCAGGTGGATTTAATATGTATCAACTTGAGATGAGAAAATAGATAAGCCTGCTTATTTTAAAATGCATGGCTTGCATCTCTAGTTCAAGGGTTTCCATATACTGGCAAAAGCCATAGTGTGTTTTTTAGGCAGATTCCATCTAATGAACACCCCAGCTTAGCAAATACTTCAAAAACAAAATTGTTTCAAATTAAGGTGACTCAATTGCCCAGTTTTGAGGTGTTCCTGTATCTGGGACATGTCCATGTATGTATAGCTGCAGGATCTCAGTATAAATTTGAAGAATGGTCTACCTACATACAGGGGATTTGCACTTACTATGGCCTTTGGCCTTTTGGGTACCACAGTGGAGTTTTCATTTTGTCATGGACCATATATTAAGTAGACTCATATTCCAGAAACTCATAAACCAAGATCCTAGAACTTTACCTTACGATGGAGAAGACAAACTACCAGATTATAGGATTCCACAAAATCCTTCCATTCCTCAAGATGATTGAGTTATATTTATGGAAGTTTTAGAAGAATTTTCTATAAGCAGTAGCACCATAATGCTAGGTGATTTCAACAAATCAGCCACAGACTGGTACACCTATACATCTAACACATAGATGTGAAAAAAATAAGAATTCTCTGGACCAAATAGTTAGCAAATCCTCTAGAGGCCAAATATTCTGGATCTGGTTATCACTAATATTGCCTGTCCTTGTTCAACTCCCTTAGTTTATCATTCTTCAGTTAAATAGGACAATAAACACAACATTTACTCTCAACCCCCTGCCATTACCAATGTCTCTGTATATAACACTTTAGAAGGGTGACCCTTAAGCAGTTATGTGAGAAAATCATTAAATTTAACCTTGACACAGCAGCCCACTTTATAAAGGAATGTTATGCCCACTTATACGAAAACATACATAGATCTAGCAGTCTGAAGTAGTGCCAAATGGGAAATTGAAAAACAACTCCCACTCAGGTTGTCATTCAACATAAACAAACCTTATAACAAGATAAAAAAAACCTCCTTAAATTGTATAATAAGGCGAGAACTTCTCAGAATGAGGATAACATTAAAAAATGAGCAGTAAAGTACAGCAACCTATGAATGAAGATTAGCCTCTGAAGTAAACTATAAAGATAGATTCTTCTTTAGTGGTACAAGAAAACCAAGGAATAAAACTTGACATTACTCTGACTCTTTCATTAACAGGATTTCTCATTCAATTACAAATTACTTTGCAAATATAGTAAAAAAGCCAGTTCTTTGCAAACCCCACCCATGAAATACCTATTCCAATGCTTTTCATCACAGTTTCCCTTACCCTCTCATTATTACTTAAGAATATGCACTTAGTGTTATTTATTTTTATTTATTTATTTATTTTACATTTGTTGACCGGGATAGTCCGACTGGATGCATGTCCATTTTCAGCAGAGGCCCGGGGAGAAAAGCTCCAAGGGTAAGCAGATACAGCATTACATAATGCCAGCATTACATATTACAAACAGACTATTTACAGTGATTACATAAGTAAGCAAGTTAAACAAGATCCACAGGTTAGAGTTAATCCCAAGCGTAAGTCAGGATTAAATTAAATTACACAGTAAGCTGGTTAACAGATTTTTACACATTCTAGAGAGAGTTAGCCAGGCTCAATACATTGACATAGCCAGTTAAGTGCCAAATGTTGTTTGAGTCTAGTTTTAAATTGACCTAAGGGAGAAAGTAAGGTAATATCAGCTGGAAGAGAGTTCCAGGGTCTACTTACAGAGTTTGCAAAGAGAGAGTCACTGGCTGTGTTATTAATTTTGCTAGTCTGAATTAGTAGTTTGTTAGAGGATCGAAGTGGTCTAGGATTGTTATGGGGTGATAATATTTTTAAGTGCAGGATTATTGTTAGGATTATAGAGGATTTTATAGGCCATAATCAGTTGGTTATACTGGATTAGGCTGGGTAGTTCAAGCCACCCAAGTTGATTTAGATTGATGCAATGATGTGTCCTAAAAGGCAGCCCAGTGTCAAACCTGGCAATGTGGTTGTAGCAAATTGAGAGTTTGTTAAGGACAATCTTGTTTAAATTCGAGAGTAGAGGGGATGTATACAGAAGGGTTGAAAGAAGGTCAGAGCGAGCTATGGCAATTTTAGCTGGAGGGGTTAGGAAGGCTTTTATTCTGTAAAGTGACCCTAGTTTTTTATTGATGGTTTTGATAGTTTAGTAAACATGTAGGTCGAATTTTAGATTATTATCTATGATGACACCCAATAGTTTTGTAGAGGGGTCAGGGGAGATTATTGTGCCATCATTTGAATTTATGGTAAAGGTGAAAGTGGTAGACCTATGTGTTGGTGAAAATAACAGCATTTTAGTTTTTTTGGGATTTAGGATCAGACAAAAGCCAGTTTTCTATTGTATTAAAGGTGGGCTGGGTAGCTGACCATAACTCTACTGGAGATGTGGCTGAGCAAATCAGAGTAGAGTCATTAGCATATTGGGTACAGCTGACTTTTGGGATGACAGTATAAAGGTCGTTAATGAAGATGAAGAACAGCAAGGGCCCTAGTATAGAGCCTTGTGGTACTCCAAGGGTGTTAGGTAGAAGATTAGAGAGGTTGTTCTGCCAGAGGATAGCCTGCTGTCAACCATTCAGGTAGGATTGAAACCATTGAAGGGCTCTAGTATCTGGACAGAATGTTTGCAGGGTGTGGATTACAAGTTGGTGATCAACCATATTGAATGCCTTGGAAAGATCCAAGAAGAGGGCTGAGGATATATAATTATTGTTGCGATTATGGTTTATGGTGTTGATAAAGATTAGGAGGGCTGAAGTAGTGCTATGATGAGGACAGAAGCCATGTTGAGTGTCTGCCATAAGGTGATTCTGGATTAGGTGGTGCATGAGTTGTCTACTGAATACATTTTTCCATAATTTTGCAAGTGGAGAGAGTATAGCTATTGGCCTATAATTGGAGAATTCAGTAGAGCTGCCTCCTTTGTGAAGTGGGATTACATAGGATATTTTCCAGATGGTGGGAATTTTAGCTTCTACTATGGTTCGATTGATTAGTACTGAGACGGGGTAAGCAATAGCATCAGCTGATTTTTGTAGGTACTCAGCAGGGAGATGATCAGCAGAAAGTGTAGTGGGTTTTAATTTTTTGATCAAGGTATGGATAAGTGAAGTGGCGACTGGTTGGAAGCTGAACGCGTCTAGGGGTGGTACTTTCAGGACCAGGGGATCTAGGAGGTAGTTGGCTAGCTAGGGCTTGAATTGTCTCAGTATATAATCGGTTAAAACTGTCAGAAACATCTTCAGGGGTTTTATCAATAGTAGCAGCAGGGATTGGGGTTGAAGTCTGGCCAGGATGTAGTAGATTATTTAAACCTGTCCAAAACTTCTGAGGGTTATTTTGATTTACTGTCTGTAAATTACAGTAGTATTGTTTTTTTGTCTTGTAAAATTGATTTTTTAGTTTCATGCCTGGATTGCCTGTATTTAATGTGATCTTGGGGGTCTTTAGAAGAACGCCATAAAGCCCATGCTTTGTTTCTAAGGGTAATTTTGAGTTTAGATGCTTTAGAAAGCCATGCCGCAGTTTTTGCCTTTGTTCTCTTTGAACAAACAGGTGCATGCAAATCTAGGATCTCAAGGAATTTGTTGTTAAAGTATGCTACTGCTTCCTCTAAGGGGAGGTGTTTTAGAATAGATCAATTACATGAGTTTAGTTCTTGTTGGAATTTGGCCGGGTCAAAGTTTTTATTGTTTCTAACCTTTCTGAGTAAGGGTTGTTGGGAACTAATGGCTTTGTGCTTAATTACATATGTGAGAATGTGATTGCTTAGGCTATCAGGGAGGGTACCAGAGGTGTACAGTTGGGGGTGACTATTTATGAGTACCCAGTCAAGTATGCTTTCTTTTTGGTTGGGTTTATCTATCCTGGTAGGGGTGGACATGATTTGTGTAAATGCATACAGGTTAATATGGGTGGTTGGGGATTCTGTGGAACAGGTGCCCCAGTCTATGTTAAAGTCTCCAAGTAGTGGGGTTTCTTGGGGGTAGTGACATGATAGCCAGTGCAGGATATCTTCAAGTGTAGATATATTGTTACCTGAGGGAATGTACATGCATATGATATTAATGCATTTATTTTTATTAAGTTGCAATTTGGTGGCAAGAATTTCTGAGTTATTAATCTGAGGTGGTTGTATTACATCTATGGTGACATTCAACTCAGATTTATAGAATACAGCTACCCCCCCCCCCTTCCTGGAAGCACGATCCAGCCTGTGTATGTTGTACCCAGGTGGTAACACTTCATTGTATGCAGTGTTAGGTTTTAACCAGGTTTCAGATAAACAGAGAATCTCAGGGGAGTGGACATCCAGAAGTGCATGCAATTCATGTTCCTTGTTATTAATGCTTCTAATATTGAGATGACAGGCTAGGAGAGAGTTAGTTGGCCTATTAATTGTAGGTTTGTAGCTTAGATTGCAAGTTGAGGGGGTATGTGTATCTGAAGTGGGTGGGCCAGGGGTGGGGTGAATATCACCACCAAGTATTAGGTTGAGTCTATACTTGGTGATGAACTTCAGGAATTTGTTTATTAGTTTGTGGTAGTGTTTGGATCTAGAGCTAATGTGCCTGGGGTTGAGATGTTGATAGACTGAACAAGATGATGGATAGGACCTGGTACTGTAAGTATGGTTGAAAGTGGGAGGATTTACAGCTGGGGTGATAGTATGGCCTTTCAGGACCTGAAATCCTGTGAGAAACTGGTTTTCATACAAGGTAAGGAGGTATGGTGCGAAATAGAGGGGTAGTAAAGAGGGGTATATAATTATTTGTAATTCAGCTAGTGAGTTAAGGAACGGTTTTACCTGGTGATGCAACACCAGAAGATAGAGTGGTGAGGTAAAGGTACTGGAAGGGGGATGGGAGAAAGCACGATGAAAGCTAATAGTTGCTATTAAAATGTAGGTAGAAGAATGGGGGTGGGAGAAATTATCCCAGATGAAAGCAGATAGGATCTAGAAAGTGGGGGAGTGGCTATAGTACTTTAAATTTAGAGGTACTGAGGGCGGGAGGTAATTGGGGGCAGGGAGGGGAGCAAAGAGAGCTCGAGCATAGCGAGGGCGAATGTAGCGAGGCCGTTGCAGTTTACAAGGTTTCCTAAGGTGTCCTAAAGCTATAAGGCAAGTATTATAGCTCTTAATGTAAGAGTCCGTTTACTTAAGTTACAGGGGAAGGAGGCAAACACTCAAGTAGAAAAAGAGCCCTATGGCTGACCAAAATGGTGACCTGCTTAATTATACAGCACTAAGTGAAAGCTTAACAAATGATTTTTGTGTGCAACCTACTTTGCTTAAATGCTGAGAGTACCTGATTTTGTTATGGTGACCAACTGCAGTCCTGTAGACTACATTTTGTAAGTAAATGTAGAGTTCAATCTGCTAAAATGCTGAGAGAAACTGATTTTGTTATGGTGACCAACTGCAGTCCTGTAGACTCCGTTTTGTAGGTAAATGTATAGTTCAATCTGCTTAAATGCTGAGAGAAACTGATTTTGTTATGGTGACCAATTGCAGTCCTGCAGACTCCATTTTGTAGGTAAATGTATAGTTCAATCTGCATAAATGCTGAGAGAAACTGATTTTGTTATGGTGACCAATTGCAGTCCTGTAGACTCCATTTTATAGGTAAATGTAGAGTTCAAACTAAGTCACACCAGGTCAGCCAAGGGGGGAATAGAGAGGGAAATCCTAAGCACCTAGATCTGAAAAAAAAAAAAAAAAAAAACCTAGAAGTATCTCCTGCATGGGTCCCAATAACAAACCTGAGTACTTATTAAACAAAACCAGAATAGACTCTTGCTAAACCTCTCCTTATATTGTTTAACCAAAGCCTAGCCACACGCTATCCCCAAATCATTGCATAATGCAGTGTTGATGCCATTGCCACTGACCATAGGAATTATATACCAATCAATTTTATGAGTCGGAGATGTAACCCTATGCAACATATCATGACTAATCACATTAAATATGATATTAAAAATCTTATTAAGCCCGAGCCTCAACAATTTGGCTATGTCAAAGGAAGATCATGCCTTTTAATTTCAAATAGAACCCAGCACTGACTGATTTTTAAACAACTGAACTGCCTTGAACTTTCTCATGTGCTCATATAATCCTGTTTACTTATAATCCATAAACTACTCAATAAACCAGAAAAAATACATCTGCTAACAATCTACTATACTCCTATTCTCCAGGAGACCCTTGTGTTCTGGTGATAAAATTTTACTTAGTATAAACTACAGCAAAACACCACGAGTCTCATTGTGTTCCAACTATAATGCAAAGAAGAAAAACTCTATTCATCCCTGGTTAAGGCAAAATATAAACTTAAAATCTTTCTAAATCTGATCTGAAGCTACACCTTTCACACTTGTGGCTATGTTCCTGCACCACCCCTCTAAGACCAATTCATTTAAGCCAAAGCCCACCTCTCTGTCCCTCACTACAGCTCAGTCTTCACATCTAACTAACCTACTTATATAATAATAACTTTTCCAACTACCTCTCTTTGATACTTAAAATCTATTGCATTAACATCTTAAAATCAACCTCCTCTTACTAACCACTCCTAATTACTTATTGTATCCTCCCCACATAGTTGGTAATCCCTGGCCACAGGTAGCCTACTGTTCTAATGATATTCTGTTCCAGGACCCCATAAATTATTGATGCACAACTAATCCACCACTTGTCTTTGACAAAGTCACATGTCTCTAATATCACATTATATCTGCTTCTTTGTATTATATTACATTGTTCTACACTGTTTTTGCTCATATTTGTATGCTACCGTTGTACTTATATTTGCATTCCTACTGATTTTTGTGTTGTCATTGCATTGTACTATCTGCTATACTTAGTACTGTCAATGTAAATAATCACAGCGTGCTGAACTTTTCTCTCAAGGCCTCCACTGAAAATGGTTTCATTCCCAGTCAAACCTTCCTGGTAAACAAATGCAGTAACTAACTACCTACCTACCTAACTGAACAATATGCAATACAGAGATATATTCCTTACCCAGCATCTCCCTTTTGTCTGAAATAAACTTCCTTTGCAGTTTAAAATATTTGACTCTAATTCCTTCTAATTAAACAACTGGATGAGTGCTCTTAAATTTATTCTTGACCCAAGTGGCATCTAGCTCCTTGAGAAATGAGGTAAAGCCTAAAGGTGGGAGATAGCAAGTTTTATATGTTCACTAGACTAAAATAGTTTTGAAACTCCAATGAAATGTTTGAATCCTCTTTCAATATTTGTCTTTGTATATAGTGTACTGTTGTGTAAGCTGAAATTACTGTAACAGTAGATGTTTGGATGGTCATTGCTGCAGTAGCCTTAGTTATATGGGTTATATCCTGCAAAAGATATAACAGCTGGCCAGCCTCCAAAGCTTCAAGACACCTTCCACGTGCCCAAATATTCAAGCAGCTCAAGATGAGCTGACTAAAAGACACGTTTGGACACAAAGTCCTTCAAAGCTTTCCTGCCAATAAACATAGGGAGGCTGAGCCCTGAAAGGACAATGCTAGGAATAACAAAAATAAATGTCCACACACTGACATAAAACTCACCAAAAACAATGGGGATGGAAGGAAAGAGCAGCTAGTGAAGAAGTGATCATTCAAGCATCTACTGTTATGCTAAGTACAACTTACACAACTTGACAATGGTTTTCATATTGACCCCTGCTGCAGTAACCTGAGCTGTATGGGTAGATTAACATAGTTAACTATGTTTGGGAGGAGGAAGGAAAAGGGTCCAGGAACCCATGGAGAATGGCCTTAGCAAAACTTCATCTAGACCCACAGAAAGAATCAAGCTTATAGTGCTTTGTAAAAACAAGTACACAGGACCAAGTAGCAGGTCCTAGAATACTGCCAGAATCCAACATTTTCGAAAAAGCCAAAAGATGAAGCCAAGGCCCTGGTAGAGTGGTCCTTGACCCTGCCTGGAATAGATCTGACATGTTGAAAATAACAAAAAGACCCTTCTTCTAATCTTCACAAGAAATGAATAATTGATCTGAAGATCTGAAAGATTTACTTCTGTCAAGACAGTACCTGAGTTGCCTGTGGACATTCAACTTAAGGAGTATCATTTATCCCTCATTTTTAGGTTTAGGAAAGAAAACAGGGAGATGGATAGTTTGACTTAAGAAGAATTTGTTCTCAGAGAAATCCTGCCCTTTTAGAAAATGAGATTGAGCTGACTCACGAAACAATAATGCAACTCAGATACACTTCTGGTTGAAATGAAGTGCTAGCTTTTCTAACACAAAATTAAGTTCCCAAGAACGTGCCTCTGGTTTATTTGGAGGCCCCTTATACAAAACCCATTTCAAGAATATGTTGACATGATACTGTCTTGAAAGTTGAGGATCCATGGGTAAACATACTGAAATGGCTAATAAATGAACCCTGACAGAGGAATAAGAAAAACCATAAGATAGTAACTCACACAAATACTGTAAAACTAGAGAATAACTAGCCCAGAATGGCTGATGGTTATGTTGTTGGCACCAACTTGAAACACCTTTCCTTTGCTTATATATGATTTTCTGGTAGCCAGCTTTCTTTTTCTCCATTAGTACATACTGCACATACTTAGAAAATAGGTGCCTTAAAGGAATTAAGATGCTATCATCCAGGTAGTCAAATGAAGATCACTGATATCAGGGAGTATCAAACATCACTGTTCTCATGCTAGTAGATCCATTCAGAGGAAGCTTGCGATAATTGTTCATAGCCATTTCCAAAAGAAGGGAGAACCATGATTGCCTGGTCCAAAAACGAGTCACCACAATGACCTTGGAATATTCCTTCTGAATCTCAGAAGTACCCTGCATATTAGTGGAAAGGCATACAAGAACATTCCTGGTCAAAGAAAAAAAAAAGCATCAGTCACTGGGATCCCATCTGTGTCCCTGCTGGACAGGGCAAACAGGCGCTGACTTTGTGGGAACATGGACAAAATTCTTGGCTAGGCTTATAAGGGCCTCCACGCCAATAGCCTATTATCATCCTATGAACCTATGAAACTATCTCTTGTCTCCACCAAAATATTGTCTTCTGATAATCTCCAGTACTGGTATCTGAAAAGATAAAGGGTGTTGATGCTGGGACCAAAGAGATTTCAGATACCACTGAATCTTTCTCATTTGGAGCTTATCATGAAAATCATTGACACCATGAGTCCCAGAATTCTGAGGTATTCCTTTGCAATGAGCAAAGTCTGAGTGGAAAATAACAGAAATAGATCTAAATAAAGATCTATTTTCTCCCATGGAAGAAAAGCTATTTGAACTAAAGTGTCTAGTTGACATCCTAGGAACACAATCCTATGTGAGAGAGTTAAGAAAGACTCTAGAATGTTCTCTTGGAATCCCAGCTTGTGCAAGAGATATTTGATAGAAGACACTTTGAAAAAGACACTGCAAGGATAAGCAGGTTGTCTAATTATGGAAAAAAGTGGCTACCTTAAGAAACTTCTGAAGTTTGGATGAATATGGATCTGATGATAAGCATCTTTTAAGTGTAGTGTTACCAGAGGTCTTGAAAGAGGAAGAAGTGAAGTGGCATCATTTTGAATTTGGGCACTATCAGAAACAGTTTTAAGAAAGAAAGATTCAGAACTGTTGTCCATGCATTTTCTTTCTTTGGCTCTAGGAACATCCTTGAATAAAACACCTTCCTTACCAGGAAAGAAAGAACTGGTTCTATCATTCCGCAGGACAGCATCTGATGAAGAACTAGTGGAAACAATAAAGTCTGATCTGCAGGATGAGAATTGACCCCCCCCCCTCCCCAGCAAGGAGGAATTTCCTGCTACTGCCATCTGTGACACTCTTGAATGATTTTCAGAACTCATTTGTCTGAAACAATCTGTTAACAAAGAGAAAAACGCAGACTCAGGCTTTTTGGAAGAGAAAGAGGGCCTGGGTGGGAGGGGGTGATAAGGTCTAATGAATAGTCAGTTAAACCTGTTGGACTGTCCTTGGTTATGGGAGATTCGAGATTTATTTTGAAAACCTCTTGCCAGTTCTTAAACATCTGTTTACCTGAATTATGTTAAGACTGTTTATTTTGTTCTCTGAGAAAACTGAATGAGGAGAAAGAAAATCCCTTAGGCAGTTTGGAAAAGGACAACTGAAAAATCTTAGAGATTTCATAGGTTCATAGTAAACTTTCTGTTTCCCATCCACTCGTCAATGTCTCTCTTGAAGAGGGCTAGCGAGGAGCTCTACCTAATGTAGATTGGAATCTTGTTCCAGCGTATGGGAAGTCTCTGGGACAGGAATCTAATCCTCCAGTATGTCCTATTTATTGTTGTGGTGAGGTTTAGATCCCTAAAGCATGTGGCTCGAGGGGATATGGTTTTCTTTAGGTGGAGCATGTCCATCAATTCTGGGTTTGACATGGCCTTGTATGTCAGGCAGAGATCACCTCTGAGTAGGCGATATGCAACTGAATTCAGCTGGAGTTTCTTCAGTCGAGCTACATAGGGCATCAGTTTGAGGCCACTTATCCTCTTGGTGAGGTACTTCTGTGGTCTTTCCAGCTGTTGCAGGTGTCTTGTAAGAGAATGCCTTTAAGTAGGTGATATGAGACAGAGAATATTTGGAGTTTTTTTGAGTCTGTCCATATAGGACAAGTGTTTAAGGCCTAGGATCCTCTTTGTTACATACTTTTGTGGCCTCTCCAGTTGTTGCAGCTGTCTAGTGAGGTACATGCCAAATGGGGCATTGTACTCGATGACTGGCCTAATCAGGGATGAGTAGAGGGAGACAATGGCCTCTTTCTTCCTGGATGTAAAACCCTTAGTAATGAGATGTGCCACATAGAAGGACTTTCTGACCACAGTGGAAATGTGGTAGTCAAAACAGAGGTTGTTGTCAACCTGTGTTCCCAGATCTCTTATAACTCCTTCTGTGTTCAGTGGACTACCATTGATGTGGTAATTCATGGGAACAAGGTTTTTCCCAAAGGGGATGACAACACATTTTTTGGCATTGAGCTTAAGGCCATGGTTCTGTCACCAGTCGTTGGTCTCATTGAAGCCTTTCTGTAGGCTGTCAACATCACTTGGGGAGTTAATAATAGCTCTCAACTTGCAATTGTCTGTGAACTTTGTCAGTCAGAGTCCCTTCACGTTGGCCTGGACTTCAGAGAAGTAGATACAAAACAGGAGAGGACCCAGGACCAAACCCTGTGGGACGCCACTCGTGACAGGTCAGCAGTCTGACTTGGAGTCAGCTACTTTCACACTGTGGGTTCTATCTGTGAGGCAGTTTGCAACCTACCTAGTGATATAGGGGATGATGCATAGCTTAGTGAGTTTTTCTATGATTCCTGAGTGGGGAATGGTATCAAAGGCCTTGGTCAGATCAAGATAGGCTGTATGAACCACCTTGCCTTCATCCACAGCTCTGGTGACTGACTCAAAGAAGTCAACCAGGTTGAGCAGGCATGATCTACCCTTCACAAAACTGAACTGCATGGGACTCAGAGTTTGGAGATTCCCTATATCCTTGTTTATTAGGTCCATGATGATGCGTGACATAGCTTTGCATATCAGACTCGTCAGGCTAATGCGGTGATAGTTCCCAGGGTCTGTAGTTGCTCCTCCTTTGTGGAAAGGGATGACTGTAGCAGTGCACCATTTGCTAATGACAGCCTGAGGTGAGGCTGTGTTTGAACAAGGCACACAGGTGAGGTGCCAGTTCACTCTGTAGTTCATGTAGAACACAGCTAGGACCCATAGAAGCTTTATTCCTGGCCTTAGACAGTGCTGTTTTATCCTGTGCAGCAGTATTGCTGGGTGCCTGGCAATCTGCTGGTATTGTAATTGGTCCTTTGGTGGAGGAGAGAGGGGTAAAGTTGGCATTGAAACTGTCGGCCAGTATACTGGCAATATCTGTTGGCTTGGTATAGGATGTACCATTGGTAGTAGCTCAGAACAAATCTGGGTATTGTCGTGGAGATTCTTTACATAACTATAGAAGGCCTTATACATTTTTTACACTGTATTCTATGAGATGTACTTATTAATATTTTTGAATCTATTTTTCAATAACTGTAAATGCATCTTAATTTTACTCATTGTTTATGTAGCTATGTATTATGTGTATGCACTTAATTAGTTAATTAGATATGTTTGTGGAGCTTTTCTTCCCATGTCTCCACTGAAAAAGGGCTCTGGCCCAGCTGGACTAACCCAGTCAACAAATGTCAAATAAATAAATATATAAATAAAATGCTGTAATCATATTTCTCTGAGGAAAGGGTCTTAAGGGTCCTTATTATGATCTGATCCTGGCATGTAAGAGAAAGCTAACAGTAACGCTATCCTTGTCCAGCCTGGTAAATGAGGAATTAGTATGCTTCTCCAGTATTTTACTAATTACTAAGAAAGCTGGTTTAACATTAGTTAACTTGTAGCGAGCATGCTGTTGGTGACTTGTTGTAGGTGTGCATGGAGTATATGAGTTGAGGGACTTACAACACGTCCTTTTCTTACAAGTTATATGAGGCCTTTTTATTATATCAATGTATGACATTTTAATGTGCTCTGTTTGAAAATGTGGCAGTTGTTGAGAATATAGTGTTTCTTTCTGATACTGACTGTGCATTAATCTTTGTGGGAGGGATGCCTCAATATTTGCAAAGTATTTACACCCCTCACTGACAGAACATTCCATGTTAAGCCGGAGTACAACAACAGTGAGCATGAATCACCAACCACACTGCCTTAGGATGCTAAGTCATAGAAGGATGGTGATGGAAGGGGAACAAGATTGTTGATCCTTCACATTCTCTAGAACTTTCAGTGTTATCTGGCTAAGTGTACAAGGAAGCTAAAGGTTACCTTGTCATAAGAGCAGTACCTAGTTAACTTAGGCTCCTTGGCCTGCTACAAGCAAATCAAAGTAGCCAAGCTAAGGCAAATCATAAGCTAATGCAACCTTGTGTGCAGTCAAGCAACTGACAAACCAGGGTATCAAGCACAATCTGGGAGAACTGATTTAAGGTAAAAAATAAAATGTTCTCTATCTATCCAATCTTCGACTCCAACTACCAACTATCATGGCACTGCACGGGGTGCATGGGGTGTAGTTCAGCACTTGGTCTTGTCATAATTAGCAACGGAATAAAAGAAAGAACAGAACTAAGCAGCAGAAATAATAATACAAGACCCAGTGGTGCTCAGACACTTAAGGTGGCAATTAACCTTCTCTCATAAGGGTAACTTAAATGCTTCAAAAACAATTCCTGCAATAAATAACAAACCAACATCAAGTGTGATATTGATTTCACTTCTCTGGTATAGGGACATTCAGAGAGATCATGAATTTAAGTTGAAAAGATCTGCAAACCATGCATACAACTTTGAAGTAGTTCAACCAGAAAGGACAGCAAATGCACACTGGGCCATTCTACAAATAACAATTATATAAATGAAAAGAAACAATAGAAGCTACCAGTAAAGATGTTTGGAAAAGAAAGGTTTGATCAGAAATATAGAAACTAGCAGCAGTTAATCTTCTCTTACAGAATAATTACTGCAGTTTCAAGATGTTCTCCAGCATCTGACTGAACAAACTATTTTAGTTAAGGAAAAAATAAACCATTTGTGGTATAAGTGCTTCAAAACCAGTTCCAGAAATATAAACATGCAAATTACAATCAAGTGCAATACAATTTTTACTCCCCTGGTGTAGTGATGCTCAGAAAAATCAACAATTTAGGTTAAAAATGTCTCTACACCAATACATTGCTGTGCAGCTTCAGAGTAGTTCAGCTACAAAGGACAGCAATGGTACAATGGGTCACATCATATTTGCAATTACATATAATGAAATAAGCAAGAAAATTAACATGCAAACAACTCTGGAAAAGACTTAGATGACCTGACACTTACAGAATGGCAGCAATTAACTTTCTCTCTCAAAAATAACTACTACAGTTTCCAAGATGGCCTCCAGCACCTATACAAATGAACTGTTTTAGCTACAGAAAAAATAATACTGCTGCAGTTTACATGCTTTGGAAATAGTTGCAAAAATAGAAGTAAAAAACAAAATCAAGCACAATATAGCTTTTACTTCCTTAGTATAGAGGTACTCAGATAGATGTCAATTTAGGCTGAAAATGCTTCCAAACCAGTTCATTGTGGTACAGCTCAGAGTAGTTTAAAAATTCTGTTAATTGTAGTCAATTAATATTATTAGAATATCACTAATTATTACTGATTAAATTCTAATCAAAGTATTAAAATGAAGAATGCTGAAACTGTATTACATACATTTTTCTTTTTGCTGAGCAGATATTGGAATTGTGTACCATCTAAATATTACACTTAACTCACTTGAATGCATGCTGTTCGAGAATTAGAGTTATATGACCTATCAGGGCCTCTGTAATTACTATTTAACTGCAGCCTCCAAACAGGCTTCGTGCCTCATGAATGGAGAAAGGCAACAGTCATCCCTCTGCACAAAGGTAGGCCATCTACAGACCCTGGAAACTATAGACCTATAAGTCTCACTAGCCTTAGATGTAAAGCAATGGAAAGAATTATCATGGAGATGATCAATAGAGATATAGTAAACCTCTAGACACTGCGCCTAACCCACTTTGGTTTTGTCAAGGGCAGATCATGCCTACTCAACTGGTGGACTTCTTTGAGAAGGTCATCAAAGCAATGGATGAAGGCATTATATTACTTTATATTAAGCATGACAGCAAGGATGGGTAAAACATAGCTGTACACAGTAAGGTGAAAGCAAAGGATACTTTCTCATTAGAATGTAGTAGGCCTGGCTGAGACTGTAATAACATTGCCCTATTGGCAGCAAAAACACAGATCCCCTACACATATTCATGCATGAATGCTCACATATGTGCTCAAATACTTAAACACATATACACATGCACACATACAAACACACACTTAAATGTGTACAGCAACAGCCACATTCATCTGCACACACAGACAGACAGACACACACACACACACACACACACACACACACACACACACACACACACACACACACACACACACACACATATTAATCTACTGTATATTAAGCATGACAGCAGGGATGTATAAAACATAGCTGTATACAGTAAGGTAAAAGTTAAGGATGCTTTCTCACTAGAATGTAATAAGCCTGGTTAGAATTATAGTAACAGTGTCCTCCTGGTAGCAGAAACACAGATACTCCCCCACACACATTCATGCATGAATGCTCACAAATGTGGGAACACACGTAGATACATACACACATGCACACATACAAATCCATACTTAAATGCATACAGAAACACCCACATTCATGTGCATACACACACACACACACACACACACACACACATTATTCTACTGTATGTTTAGCATGACAGCAGGGATGTGTAAAACATAGCTGTACACAGTAAGCTAAAAGTTATGCATGCTTTCTCGCTAGAATGTAATAGACCTGTTTAGAATTGTAGTAACAGTGTCCTGCTGGTAGCAGAAACACAGATCCTCCCCCATGCACACATTCATGCATGAATGCTCACACATGTGCGCACACACTTAGAACATACATGCATGCACACATACAAATACATACTTAAATGCATAGAGAAGCACCCACATTTATGTGCACACACATAGACACACACACACACACACACACACACACACACACACACACACCATATACACTGGAAATATAAATATGTGGGCAGTTAGCCACTGCTAGTCCTTAAGTTTTTGTATAGTACTGCTGCCACCTGTAAGCTGAGACAACCTGTTTTCAGTTCCTAATGCAATAGTCTAATGTCTCTTAAGAAACTGTAAAATGATTAAGCAAAATGCAGCTCATATAAAGTAAACATGAAGGTGTTGTTCTAACATTTTTGATAATAGACATCTATTGACAGGGGGTATGATTGCAATGTGGTGTTGAATATGGGAAATAAAAATATTATACAAATCCCTAGTATTAGAAATGTTGAAGAAGATAAAGGTGTTGTAAAATACTAGGGCCAACAAAAAAAAAATTGTGGGAAATCAGGTCATTTAATTAATAACTGTGATAAAATGAAATGTATTTGTGGAGAGATGGGGTACAATGCAAAAATGTGAATTAAAATGTTATAAATATAAGAAAACTGGTCACAGATGAATGGATTGTATAAGTATTGTAGATGGGAAATCAGACATCTACTAAAAAAAAAAGAACAAGATCAAACACGCATAGAACAGGAATTGGGTGAGAAATGATAAAGATGGAGGTGGGGAAAATAAAAAAGAAGCTAATAAGGAAAAAGAAAGAGAAGAAGGTTTAGAAATAAGTGATAATGAAGATGTGCAATGGAATGTAGTAAAGGAAAAGAACCATTCAACTGGTAAAAGAGTGAGAAAAAGGAAAAGAAAATTTATAGGAGTCACGTCCAAAAATGGGGGAGATGAATGGAGTAAACAAAAAACGATGTCTTAGAAAGAATACTTTTTTTTTTTTTTAAACTCTTTTTATTGTATAAAGGTATTTTCATAAGACACATAAACCAACAAACTAAATTCAAAATCTAATACATATACAAACAAAACATTATCAAACTATTTACAACTCTCATCAATACCCTAAAAAAAAACTTAATTATCTCAGAAGAAATATCAGTTCAAAATATGGTCCAATAGAAATTTCGAAATCTGCTTTTGTACTAGCTGTTGCTTCATGGAAAACCATAAGTATTTATGTGCCAGTATTTGTTTTCTAGCTACAGGCTTAAAACCTTCCCATGATAATACCGACCTATTTTTCCAATTCAACGTACTTCATTAACATAAAAAGGGCAATCAAAACCTGTAAATGTTCTTTGCTTATTCCTGGGGGAGGTATATGCAAGAGAGTAAATTTCCATGATAGAGTTGTTTTCTCGTACCCCATCTTTTCTAACTTGATCCTTAAAGCACACCACAATTTGTACGAGCATTTGCAACTCCAAAAAATATGAATGATATCTGCTACCTGGGAAGGGCTAAACTCGCAATAAGGTGATGTGTTGTAATACATTTTATTTAATGCCTTAGGTGTATAATAGGCGTTATTAACTAACATGAGTTGTGTATACTTTAACTTTTGAAGGGGTATAAATTTGGAATAATTTTTTATAGCATGGGCGATTTTGCTGGTTGTAATTGATGGGTCTTGTTTCAACCAATAGTTAGAATGGATACATTCTTTGTTGTACTTAATAGCAGTAATAACTTTATATACATTCAAAATATTTTTTTTCTTCCAGCAAAACAACTCCCATAGGGTTCTACAAATAGTAATATTAGTGTCTGAGGCAGCGGGATCATCCCCAAACTTACAGCAGAGCTCCAAGGAAATGAAAAGTTTCTTCTAGAATAGTACTCATAAATGTAAATAGTATGAAGGACTTAGTTAGAAGATTAGGTATACTAGAATAGTGCAAGAGTACTGATACAGATATAATTGCTTTAGAAGACATAAGATTTTTAAATAAACACAAAAGATTATGGGAAGGTAACATAGTTAGAAATTTGAGCAGAGAAACATGTACAGGTGAATACATTCTGTGTAAGAAATCTGTTAATATGGAAGGAAGAGATATACAGAATTATTGCTCTTTATGCATATGACATGAGTAAAGAAAAAGAATGTACGTTTCTAAACATCTGGGATTACATAATAGTCAATAAGGATTATATTGGATTTTGATTGTGATTTGGAAATAAAAAAGGGTGATACTGTGAATAAAATATAAAAGTATAAAAGATTATCAGATACAGCAAATTTAGTATATGGAAATCTAATAGGTGTATTTATAGTAGAGGAGAATATAGAAAGAAATAGATTAGTTCTTAATTATCATCAGGGTTAGAGAATACAGAGGAAGTTGTAATAGAAGCATGGTTTTCAGATCATGTAGCTACATGGATATAGATTAAATGAAAAGAAAAATATATGTAATAATAACAGTAGGTTTGGACAGTGCAGTGGTGCAGCAGTAGCATTGTTACCTCACAGCAAGAGGTTCCCCAGTTTGATTCTCAGCTGGGATACCTTCTGTATGGAGTCTGCATTTCCTCCCTGCATTCATGTCGGTTTCCTCCGGGTGTTCCGGTTTCCTCGCACAGTACAAAGACATGCATCTGGAGTGTTTCTCCCCGGGCCACTGCTGAAAATTGGCTTTGTTCCCAAGTCAGATTGTCCCAGTAAATACATAATAAATGAATAAAATAAAATAAATATAAAGTAGGAAAAGGAATAAAGATACTAAATGAAAATAAATGGGATGAAAAAGGAAAATTGATAGTAATAGAGCTTTGGAATGAACATATCAGCATGAGAAAAGTTTATAGTAATTGGTCTAAATAGTGGATAGTATTTAAAGAAAAGAACAAGAAATATTAAATGGAATGGCAATTATATAAAACGAGAGAAGCAAACAGATGTTATAAAAAACTAAATAATGACAAATTTAATAATATAGAAAGAAACAATAGTGAATATTTTATTAAGGAAAAAATATATAGGAGATGAACCAAGAAAAAAAAATCAAATACTTATTATATAAACAAAGATATTTTTTCACAAGGAAGAAAGGAATAAGTAGCTCCATATTTAAGTAAATTCATTAAAGAAGACAATAGTATAATCAGAGGATGAATGATGTAACAGTTGCAATACAGGACAAACAAAAAAAATAATGGAAATAGTAGAAGACTGTAAAAGAAATGTTTAAAGAAAGAATGATAGATGAGAAGAAGCAAAGGAAGGTTAAAATGCTTTCAGAACAGGATAATTAGGACTTAGAAAGAGAAATACTTCTAGATGAAATAGACGGAAATGAAATCCTCAACGGTAATTATGATTTGAAAACTGCCACCTCTATTAAGGACAATCACAATGCCTTTTTTCATCTATGTCAGAAACATTAGAAGCAATACCTAGGAATGTACAGAGTTAATACATACAACAACACATAGTCATCTGCAGAAGACAAACTCAACAAGTAAGCAGATAACACCCTTTCTTACCCTAACTTCCAACTGCATACTAGCATGCCCTCCCCTCCACACAGATAAATTTAGAGCATGTTCTGCAGGTCCTCTCTAATGTATAGAAAACTAGAACCAATTATCAAGGTAATCTGTCAGGTTGCCTTTTTGTCAACATCAAACACAGGCTTTTAGACTCACTACTGATCTTATTCAGTCTCAGCCTTTCAGCTGGATTTGTGCTAGTGGTGTGAGCACTGCTGCTATCATGCAACTCAACAAGAAAGGTTCAAGCAGTGACCCTAGAAACAATAGACCTATAACACTCAACAACCCTATCCTTAAAGCAAAGGACCAGAAAATGATGGAACATGAAAACGGCATCGGCACTCCATAATTCATTGATCCAAACCAGTTTCAGTTTGTTAAAGTCTGCCTCCTACATTTGGTTGACTACGTTCAACAAGTCACTAATGAATTGGATACAGGCTTGTGAAAGAGGTTCCCTATCAACCTCTTTTATTAGCAAAACTGATATGGCCATTAAGTGGGCTTCAATTTTTTTTCACAGATGCTATCTTTTATTTGCCATAAATCTCTGTGCACCTCCTTCATAATCCCCTTTCTTCTTTTTATAGTCATATGTGTTATCCTGCTTGTTGCTCTTAATGTGTCTAATAAGTTCTTTGCACCTGGTCAGTATCCCTCTTGAGGTAATTTGGGAGATTTAAGCCCTTTGACCTAAGTAAATGGTTTCTATCTTTTCCATGTTTCATTTAACACCATATATTAAAATGCACTGCATTTTTGTTCAATGGTTTTGATATTCTTAAAAAACATCATTACCATTATTTGCTTTGTATTGTTTTGCATTTCCTATATCTCATTTTTCTAGAGCTTTTATCTTCACTTTAACTTTTTTTGAGATTTTAAATAAATTATCTTTCCCATTTAGAATTGTTCCATTTTGCTCTCCATGCCACTTCAGAACAATGGATATTCTTTCAAATATTCAGTACATCCTTTTCCATGAAAGCTCACCTTGTTCATTAAATTTAAGTATTAACAAGTCCATTATCCAAATTCTAGTATATAGTAATTCCACTTTGATTTTTTTCCATACTTGGAATACTATGATCTGACAGGGTATTACCCTGAGATTCAGTCTTTGTAACCTCACTAATTAATGTCTTGATTAGCCATATATCTATTTAGGTTCATAGGTTCATAGGTTCATACTAGGCTATCTGCCCTGGGGCAATTATAAGCCTAGCCCGATTCTGTATGGTTTACGCCACCCCTTGATTTGAGTATACTGTGCCCTTTTTAAGGTTTAGTTTACTGTGCCTCTGTCTAATAGTGACACGGGAGTAATCCCTGGGACAAACCTACGATCCCCCATCCACATATCGAGATTCTTCTTGAAGAGATTCAGTGAGGTGCTCTGCCTCACATGAACTGGAATTGTATTCCAGAGTGAAGGGAGCCTCTGGGTTATGAACCTGTCCCTCCAGCAAGTTCTATTTATTTCTGTGTTGAGGTTCAAGTCCCTCGAGCATGTGGCTCTAAGGGATTTAGATTTACTGAGGTGGAGCATGTCCATTAATTCTGGATTTGACATAGCTTTGTATGTCAGGCATGGATCGCCTCGAAGTAGGTGGTATGCAACTGAGTAGAGCTGGAGTTTTTTTAACCGAGCAGCATATGGCATCTGTTTGAGACCCTTGATCCTCTTGGTGAGATACTTTTGGGGTCTTTCTAATTGCTGCAGGTGTCGGGTAAGGTACATCCCAAAAGGGGCATTGTATTCTATGATGGGCCTGATGAGGGATGAATAAAGGGGCACGATTACCTCTCTTGATCTAGATGTGAAACCCTTCGTGATGAGGTGGGCTATGTAGAAGGTCTTTCTAACCACTTTGGCAGTGTGGTTTTCAAAGGAGAGAGTGCTATCAACTTGGGTCCCCAGGTCCCTAATAACTTTCTCTGTACTTAATGGGTTTCTGCCTATGTCGTAATTTGTGGAATCATTGTTTTTGCCAAAGGGTATGACTATACATTTTTTGGCATTTAGCTTTAAACCCTGGTGCTGGCACCAGTTATCTGTCTCTGTGAGACCTTTTTGAAGGATGTTTGTGTCAGCTGGAGAGTTGATTATGGCGCCCAGTTTGCAGTCATCTGCGAACTTGGTGAGCCATAGTCCTCCCACGTTTGCCTGAACCTTGGAAAAGTATATACCGAACAAGAGTGGTCCCAGGACAGAACCCTGTGAGACACCACTTGTGACCGGTTTCGAGTCTGACATGGCTCCAGCAACTGTCACTCTATGGGTTCTGTCTTTGAGCCAGTTTGCGACCCATCTTGTGACATAGGGGTTTATATTTAAGCTGGATAGCTTATCTATGATGCCCGAGTGGGGTATTGTGTCAAATGCCTTTGCAAGGTCCAGATAGGCTGTGTGGACTACCTTCCCTTCATCTATGGCTTTGGTAACTGTTTCGAAGAAGTCAACCAGGTTCAAAAAGCAGGATCTGCCCTTGACAAAGCCGAACTGGGTAGGATCTAGTGTCTGTAGGTCCCCAATGTCTTTGTTTATGAGCTCCATGATGATCCTCTCCATAGCCTTGCAGACTAAGCTAGTCAGGCTTATGGGGCGATAGTTTCCAGGGTCCATAGAGGCTCCACCTTTGTGGAGTGGGACCACTGTTGCTGTACGCCATTCTGTGGGCACATATCCTGTAGTGAGGCTGAGATTGTATAGCTGTTTTATTTGAGGGATTAGTTCCTCCTTTAGTTCATGTAGGATGCAACCTGGGATGCCATCTGGTCCCATGGAAGCAGTGTTTTTTGCTTTGGAGAGGGCAGCCTTTACCTGAGCATCAGAGATGTTTGGGAGGCAGCCCTCTGCCGGGATAGATACTTGCTCTTTTGGAGGGGAATTCCTTCCTTTGAACCCAAATAAGTAAGCATAACCATTCTTAACAAAGATAACTTACCTTTCACTTGAATGCAAAACCAGTCTCATTCCTATACACATTCAGGCATTCATATTTATTCCACCAATACCCTAACACTGGCCAAATTACTGCCTATTGATATTACCTGATTACTGTCTCTTATTCTTGCTGATATAAAAAAACAATCTTTTAATTCTTTAGAGTTGTTTTGTGGTGGTCCATAGAAGTTCTCATAATCAATTCCTTGTTTTGTCTTAAGTTTTACTTTAAGGCATCTGCCCTTGTTATCCATAATCACTGTATATGGAACCCACACTATGTTTTGGTATACCAGGATAAAAACCCTACTCTTTATTAAATTTGTGCATCTAGCATTTCCCAACCCTTACAAAATGTTAATATTCCACCAATACTATTGTTTTTTTTGTTTTGTTTTGTTTTCTTGTAAAAATACTGCTCCCCCACATTTAATCCAACCCCTCCCCCATATTTACTTCACACATTTCAGCCATTACAATGCACCCATTCATTGTCAGGTCTACCAGCAACCCTTTTATGCCCTGGACTTTCTCTAACTCAGTGCTGCGTCTAACATGCACCTTAAATGAATCTTGGGGGTCATGCTGAAGGCTGCTTCTGCTGTTTTTTTTTTTCCTTTTTAATGATTTACCTTCATTTCCTTCCCTTTTCATACATGTGTCTATTCCATCCCAGAGTCACTCCCTTCTATGGACCATACCTCCCTTCAGGGAGTGTTCTCCAAGGACAGGCACATCCATTCCCTCCATGGAGCACTTCAGACACCTGAACCACTACTCAAACCCTAGTCAGCTGAACCATAGTTAGGACATTATGGCGTTATTGGGCATTAGAGCATTAGCCCTCTGTGCCATGTTACTGGCCGTATTAGGACATTATGGCATTATTGGGCATTAGAGCATTAGCCCTCTGTGCCATGTTACTGGCCGTATTAGGACATTATGGCGTTATTGGGCATTAGAGCATTAGCCCTCTGTGCCATGTTACTGGCCGTATTAGGACATTATGGCGTTATTGGGCATTAGAGCATTAGCCCTCTGTGCCATGTTACTGGCCGTATTAGGACATTATGGCGTTATTGGGCATTAGAGCATTAGCCCTCTGTGCCATGTTACTGGTCAGATTAGGACATTATGGCGTTATTGGGCATTAGAGCATTAGCCCTCTGTGCCATGTTACTGGCCGTATTAGGACATTATGGCGTTATTGGGCATTAGAGCATTAGCCCTCTGTGCCATGTTACTGGCCGTATTAGGACATTATGGCGTTATTGGGCATTAGAGCATTAGCCCTCTGTGCCATGTTACTGGCCGTACTTGTGGTTCACATCTAAGTATTACATTCCTTTGATATTGTAGCATTGTAAGCAATAACACATAATCCACTCCACCATTTATGTTAATCACTTTTAGGGATAAGAAGTGTCTTACTATAACTTTAGAGCCATCTTCTTTTAAGTATCTTTCTTCATCTTGTAGAATTCCCTCACAAAAGTTGGCATCTATAAAATATACAGGCTACAGAAAAGCTCAATATAGAAAATAATTTATGCAACTGTACAAATGCTACCTCAGTAAAATTGTTTGCTGAAAGCTTTCTACTATTACTGAGAAAAACAAATATATTTAATTGCCGTGATGCCTCTAGTCCTCAAAACAAGCATGCTAGATCCTCTCCGGCTCCTCTACAAGTAACCAAGTAAACTCACAATCCACTAACCAAGAGCTCAATGTATTATATTTTCTCTGAGATATTTCCTTTTAATAGGAATCAGCCTCTACAGAATATTCGGCTTATGGATTTATAACAAAATTTGTGAGCTACAAACAGTATTGCATTAATATTTATTATATGTCCTATCAATACTCAAACAAATGCTCTTACCAAGCATAACGTTTTTTTAACAGATTAGCCACAATATGTATACGTTTTATGGTTACTCATACTGAATCTAATACAGAATTGCTTGTCATTATTAGAAAACATTTAATAAAAGCTTAAATATATATGAACAAGGTGGTTTATACATAAACTCCAGTATGCGAAAGATTCTTGTTTGCATATCATTTAATGAATTTCGCAATAGCTGATATGAAGAAAGAAGACAGAAGAAGAAAAGAAAAATGTATTCATATACAGCTATCTTTTTATTCTTCTTATTTTCCAAAACAGAGAATATACTTTAGTAAGTACAAAAATAAAGGTCATACTGCATATACTATGGTTTGCATTAAAAATAATAGCAGTCCTTCTACAATAAAAGAGATCCTAGAAGATTGCTTTCCAGATAATGAGTGAGCATGCAAAATGTATCACGCTTGAAATGAATAAAGTTCTGCAGATCCCTTATCTCATGCAAACTGTTTTGCCTAAGTTCTCATAAAGAAAGAAATTTCAAAGCCTTAGCTGTTTCTATGCCCTTCTTCTGTGATTCTGCTCCTTCTAAAGATGGGCAGATATATAGTCTGGCTATTGATGCCATCTTATCCAAGGACTGTTTGATTTGTAAATCTCCCATCTTATTCCAAAAGCACGTATCTGTTTTAAGTAAGTATATAATTTAGGAAGAGGTTTAGCTCTATTTCTCATTTCCTATTCTATTTCTAGATGACATTTCTGCTGCCCTTCATTCCTGTTCTTTTTTACCACTAGAGCTTTATTGGGTGACATTTCCTAGGGTGTCCCTTTTTTTCTCATTGACTAAAATATCCTTGAAAGTTTGAAAGCTCTTTTATTTATCTCTGCAGATATAAGTCCCCTAACTGAGTATTATATTATCTCATACCATTTCTGCCTCTTCAAGAAATAAAAAGGAAAATGCTGATATTAACCCTCATTATGGTAGGTAACCTAGTTGTAAGAGAAGTCTCTGCAATGTCTAAGCACAGGGACACATGTTTTCTTTTTTTGGTGTAGGACGGTGCTATAATCAGGAATAAACTGGATCCCACACTCCTGGATTTTACACTCTTATGTCAGCTATTTTGCCTACCTAAGTATTATTTACTTTTAGAGTATAAAACACGAATAATGAAGTGTCTTGATACAGTAGGCTTTCTTATTGTACTACTTACTTTGTGTGTTCTTTCAATTATTAGTGGTGTATTAGTACCAATTAATTTCTGTACCTCTTCAGCCATGCATTTTACTGAGTGATCTCTCCTTTCCAACGGCAGCAAACTCATACAGTGTTGCGCCCAGCCAGTTTTGTTAAGTTCTACGTATGACCTTACAAGTAGATCGTGTGTGACTGCAGTACCAGAAGCTCTTTGAAATGCGATGATGTATTACATCTATTGTCCACTATTCGAGTTGCTGCTTTCTGATCAATTTCTTTGTGTTTATCAGATTTGCTTCATAATGAGCCGAGTCATTTTAATATTCTGTAAAAATGTTATGACAACTTGCATCATTTGTATTAGTCTTCTGTTATCACTAGTTACTTTACAGTTCTCCCATTGTCTTTATGATGATACTCTACCATGTTACATAGAAAATGCTGCTTCTTTACAGATCGGTTTTTCCTTCCAACTATCCTCTTTTCTGTGTTACAGTTGATTGGATAAGAAATTTAAATCTTTTTTGTTTTACTGTTTGACTGGTCCTATTTTGACTTTAATTAGTATTTTGAGGTTGTGATACAACAGAGCTCAAAAGACTTCTTCCTTGTTATCAAATGTCCATATGCAGTAGCAATATGAGTCAGTCTCATACAGAAATGTATGGCTAATATCTGCTAAAAACCTTCATTTCTTTTTAGTCCTAGGTTTCATTTTTCTCAGTTTTGTTTGGATACTATGTTATCCTGAGCAAGTTGCTTAATCAGACAATGCTAATATGCCATGCCTGATGGAAGTCATTCCTAGTGCGCTCAGGGTTTTACTTAGTTAACAATAAGTATCTATATATGTGTGTGTGTGTCTGTGTGTATATACATATATATATATATATATATATATATATATATATATATATATGTGTGTGTGTGTGTGTGTGTGTGTGTGTGTGTGTATGTGTAGAGAGAAAGAGAGAGATGTAATGAGTTCTGCTGAGTTTAACAGAAGTATAAAAATCTGTTTATTGTGACAGTTTGTTATGCTGATGTTATTGTCGTACAATGATGTATTATGTCAATTCAAAACATTCTGCAATTTGTCGTCTACTTAGCTCTTTGTTACTCCTCCTGTAATTTATGACTACAGGAATGCCTATTGCATTCAACTATTTTCCTACTATAACTACTTCCCTTATCTGTTCCTTCCCATTCACTCATGTTGTCTATCACTGCTTCCTCCTTTCTTGCTTTGCCTTGCTTTGCCTGTTATCATTTACTTTCCTTCCGCTCCACTCCATCTCAGTATTCTTTTTCCCTCCTGTCTCTCCTTTCCATTGTTTCAGTTATCTGTTTCTTTTTTTCTTTCTTTCCATTTCCCCCAGCATTCTTTACTGAAGAAATACCTTTTTTCTCATAATTGCTTGTTATATACTGCATGGCAATTGTAAACCTTGTTGTTTCATGATGGTTCATCTTATTTGTGCTGGCTGTTTGTGTTTTTTGACCTTTGGCATTATTTTGGCCCTGCACTCTTGCCGTACTTGTGTACTGCTGCTGTTTGTTTGCTTTGGACTGAGTATGCTGTTGGCAGTTGGAACTAACTGCTCTCCCGGTTGCAGCACTTCTCTGTTTTATCTTTCCAAGAGTCTGCTTTTCTGGATTTATTTGTAAGTCGGTGAATTCATGGGAGCAATTTGGTGTTCCGGATATCCTGTGATAGTCCTAAAGATGGATATGGGGTGTACTATGGATTTACTAGCTCTTATTTTGGGATTGCTGTCCGATAAGGACGATTTGCATGTGTTTGAATATTTGGGCTCTACAAATGCAAATGATTGGGGTACTGTCTATAATAATGTTTTAACTTGTGATAAAGCATTTGAATGGCTGTGTAATGCAGTAAAAAAGCTTTGTGCTTGTGTTTGGCATTTGAAACTCTTGAAAGCCTACTATTTGCAGGGGTATTGTTCCTGAGGATTATGAGTGTTTATACAACTAATGGTATATGAGACTGATTAATGTGTGATTAAGGAATGGGCTGAAGCGCAACAAGCAGCGTCCATGATGTTTGTAACGGTGCTTGTGGCATATTATGAAAGACACGTCTCTAAGATTTTGGTTGAAGTTATGCATTATGTTGAACAAGCTAAGAATTTTAAGGAACAGGCCGAGTACAACAAGTGCTTTAGAGACTTTTCATCTGTGCTTCACACTTATGAATGTGAATTACAAACACGTAAAATCAAAAAATTTAAAAGAGACAGTACTGATTATGTTAATGGGAGAGCCTTCAACATCCTTAAATCAGTCAAATTTAATACTGATAAAGAAGCTTATTCTCAAGATGTGGGAAATAAAAATTGGAAAAAGATGCCCTGATCCATTTTAAAGAAAAAAAATGTGGACAGGGAATGATTCATCTTCTACTACAGAGAGTGATGTGAAAGTTTCTAATGAGTTGTCAGCAGCCAAAAAGAAGTACCCTTTGGTACCAAAAGAGCTGGATGGAAACATTGCAGGAGGGCCATTGACATTAGAAGCATTAATTTGCTTAATGGCACCCAAATGACTGATTCTTCTATTATGCACAATATGTATTCTATTGTGTTAACTGCACATGAAAGGGAAGTGTTGAACAAGGAACTGGGTGGGATTTGTTCCAAAATACATGGTGACTGAAAATGTTTTTGTTAATGATCTTTTATTTTTTGTAGGAAATTGAATTTAATGTTATATTATCAGAATAATGCTCCGAATGAAACACATTTTACATTTACACCATCTACCTTTCACCCACCAATGAATAAATATGTGTCTATTTTTCAAGAAAAGATTTTAAAAGAATTGAATTTCAGTTTTGATTATGAGTTGGCTTTCACCAGAAATTTGACCCCTGAACAATATCAGGCTTTAGCATCCTTAAAAAATAACCACAAAGTAGTTATAAACAATGCTGATAAGGGTGGATGCAGTTGACCTATGGGACTGGGAAACATATGTGTAGGAGGCTATTAGTCAATTATCAGATGCACGGTTTTATCAAAAGATGGTATTAGACCCTACTTTACATTTTAAAAAGGAGATAGATTTTTTTTTTGTCATTAGCTTTTGAAGAGGAGATTATTATTAGGAATATAGTACATCATATGATGGTTGTTGATACTCAGCCAGAACAGTTTTAGGGTTCCTATTACGTCGTCGAAACTATAAAACGCCGAACACTACAAGATCGAAATTGTATGTTCAAAGTTATATAATTTCGAAAAAAAAAAAAAAAAAACAACAGAGAGAAAGTAACTGTTGTAAGCAGGGGGGCAATCCCCCATACACCCCTACACCCCCCCACTCTTTAAATATACCAACTCCGAGATCACAATACAGTGCGGAAAGGAAAGATTTCCCTTTACCGCACTGTAGTGCAATCTCGGAGTTGATATAGTTAAAGAGCGGGGGTGTGGGGGTGCATGGGGGCTTACCCCCTGCTTGCAAGAGTTTATTTCTTTTTTTTTTTCTTTTTACTTAATCGAAGTTCTGAAACTTTGAACATAAGGTTTCGACCTTATGGTGTTCGAAGCTTCAGAACTTTGATAACGTAATAGGAACTCCAGTTTTACATGCTTCCTAAAATTCATAAATATCTTACAAATCCTCCAGGTAGGCCAACTGTGTCGGGTCATGGTTCTTTAACAGAATCTTTATCTGCATTTCTAACTAAGTATCTTAAGACTTTATTGGTAGGTGTTCATGCTAGAATAGAAGATACCACTGAATTTTTGAATATATTGGCAGACACACAATTGGATTCCTCTTGGTATATGTGTACCTTGGATATCAGTGATTTATACACAAACATACCCCATTGGACAGGTTTACAAGCTATTGATTTTTGGCTAAATCATATGTGTATTTATGAACCTGGGTTTAACAACTTTCTGCTATGTTTAACAGAACAAGCTTTGACAAAAATGTCTTTTATTTTAATGGGGATTGTTATCTTCAACTTAAAGGGACAGCTATGGGGGCATCTTTTTCCCCCATTTATGCTGACTGGTTTATGGGGGTTGATAGAGGAACACTTGATATATGATGTAACACATAATATTTTTTTGCCAGAAATGGATATATGGAGGCATTATTTGAATGACTGTTGGCTGATATGGAAATCTGACATTGTATATTTGAAAGAATGTGCTCAGTATTTAAATGAAAATAAACGGGGTCTATTATTTTCTATTTCTTTTGATGTTCAACAAATTTCGTTTCTTCATGTGGTGGTTAGTAAACAACCTGATGGGACTTTGAATACTACTTTATTTAGAAAGACAACTCAGTATAATAGTTTATTGGTGGCAGACAGCTACCATCCATCTTATATTGTTAATAATATTCCCAACTTCCAATTCTTTGGGTTAAAAGACTATGCTCATCTTTGGATGAGTGGTATAAAAATAATCAGGAGCTGACTGATTTCATGTTAAGGGATACAAGGATACTATTGTACATCAGGGCCAGTGTTTTGCACAGAGTGTGGATAGATCGAATTTGTTGAAGTATAAAACACGTTCTAAGGATGATCATCAGATATGTTTTATCACAACTTCTGCTGCTAATTCTAGACAGTTTTGTCACCTGATCAATAAACATTGGGATATTCTTTTGACTGATAAAAATGTATGTCAAATGTTACCCCTAAAATGTCAATTCACATATAGAAAGGAAAAAGTATAAAACATTTTTGAATCATTTTAAAAAGTCTGGGCCTATTGGTAACAAAGGACAACAGCATATGGAAGGCATTCTTTTAAATGGATGTTTCCCATGTGGACACTGTACTGCTTGCCAACACGTTATGAAAATTAAAGAATTTTCTTCTGCTAATACATCTATTGTATTTAATATTACGTTTTTTTGTCAACTGTATTTCAGAATTGGTGATTTATTTGGTTGAATGTCAGTGTTCTGCATTTTATATAGGACAAACTTCTAGCCAATTTAAGATTCCTATTTCTGAACATTTTAGTGACATCCATTGTCAAAGAATGTCTAATGCTTTATACAGGCATGTTTTGCAACATCCTACTGCTAAGTTTAGATTTACAGCTATTTATCATGTTATGGTTAGAGGAAGTAATAAACTAGGTTGGCACAATATCTTGAACGACAAAGAAAAGTTTTGGATAATTAAGTTAGGGCTGTTTTTCCCACCAGGTTTAAATGATGTGTTATAATTGGTGAAAGGTGGATGTGTGTGGCTTGTCTGGTGCATTTAAGTACTACTGTGTTTGGTATTTTTATTTCTGTCTGTGCTTACACTGAAGAATGCTTTTGCCAAAACCAGTTTGTAATATTCTGGAACATTTTTTCTATCTATTGTTGTTACAATAAATAGTTATTGGTGGTTCACCTTATTTGTGCTGGCCATTTGTGTTTTTTGTTTCATGAGCTCCCAAAAGATTAAGGATTAGAAGAAGAAATAAACACATACCTGTGAGTTGCCAAAGGTATATCGTGGAAAGTCTGTATGAAAACCAAAGGAAGCACCACAAATGTGCCACCACTGAAAAGACATAAATTTGATAATAACATAAGTCCAAATTTATTAAAAGTATAAGGACAAACACACAAAGTGTATATGCTTTGATACACTCTATCAAGGATAAGCGTGTTTGGCTGTAGACTTCCTCAGATCCTGTTTTCATCTTAGCACATTTTTTTAATTAAAAACAAGTTCTACCAATCACAAAACCTTTTTCTGGCAACGCCTTCATTTCTATCCAGTAGGAGGACATCCAATCAGATTACCACAATGAAACACACCTTTCCATCTATCCAATAGTCAATGCTTAGGTTTTAGCGGCACCATCTAATTGAGGCCAGGATTGCAGTCTGCTCTCAGAATAATTATCCCATTTATTTCCACAATTTCAGTTCTATTAAAAACATCCCCTCCTCTTTTATCTTCAAATAATAACTGTAGTGTTTTGAATTGAAATGAATGTGATGGATGCTGCATTAAATGATTGGTCAAAGCATCAGTCTTGACCTGGTCATGAATATCTCGAATATGCCAAAGGATTCTCTCTTTGAAAAGGTGATCTGTCTTTCCTACATAGTAGCCAGTGCAAGTCAAGACGAATGGTTTGGTCAATCATTTAATGCAGCATCCATCACATTGCTTTAAATTCAAAGCACTGCAGTTATAATCTGAAGATAAAAGAGAAGGGGGTGTTTTTAATAGAACTGAAATCAGGGAAATAAACTGGATAATTAATCTGAGAGCAGACCACAATCCTAGCCTCAATGGGATGGTTCTGCTAAAACCTATATAAAAAGGAAGAAGTAATGGTAAGCATTCGCTATTGGATAGACTGAAAGATGCATTCTATTGTGGTAATCTAATTGGATGTCTTCCTATTGGATGGAAATGAAGGCATTGCCAGAAGAAAGCATTGTGATTGGTAGAACTTGTTTTTAATTAATTGTACAGTAAGAATGGCAACAACCACCACGAAGTAAAGTCCAAGGTTTAATCACTTAAACAGCATAAAGCGACATAAAATCAGAACAGCAAAAATGATGTGTAAGCGCTTTCATGCTAATGCCCTTCTTCAGACAATTAACTAAAAAAATCTAACAGTTTAAATAGTAAATGACAACCAATTAAAATCAGTAATTTATCTGCCTTTTCTTTAGGGCTGGCTTAAGGGGAATGACATCATTCAGTCCTGGGAATCTATGTGCTGTTAACTCTGTAATTCACCTTGCTTCCTGATACTCTGTTTCATTCACCAGCGGCCCCCCCCCCCGCCCTACAACTCTTGTGTATGCTCTGTATTACTGTAAACCTAAAATCATGTCCTGGAAACTGATGAATGTGTTGATATAAGGCATTATACTCATTATGTAGCCTTATTTCAGACAGATGGCTTAATATTCTACTTTTTAACATGCAATTTGTCTTCCCTACATAAAATCCTGCACATAATCTACAGGTAGCTAAATATATCATGTTCATAGTTTTACAGCTAGCATATGTATGGAAATGATACACTCTATTAGTACTGGGGTGTGTGAAAGTGTTATCTGTGTTTATGTAAGGACATGACTTACAGGTACCACAAGGTCTAGTCCATTTAAATCTAGATTTAACCTGAATCTTTTTATTCCCTTCATGACATAACAAATCTTTTAAGTTCTTATTCCTTCTAAAACCAAACATTGGTTCTTCCCCTATAACTTTCTTTATCTTTTCATCTGTAAGAAGAATTTTCCAATTTTTCCTCCCTATATCACATACCCCATGTATATTGTTGCTGTGAGTAAACATCAGTCATTTTATTCTCCTGTAATGTAGAATTGTTGTTCATAACATTTACATCTCGGTCATGTGTTAGCCAAGGCCGCATCCTGTCCTTCCTTTGACCAACTCTTTTCTGAACTATTCCCTCTACCTTGCGTTGTTCATATCCTCTCTCAGTGAAATTGTATTTTAAATGATCCAATTCCATCTCAAACATATCCTCATCTGTACATAGTCTTGACACCCTACCCAACTGTCCTACCACTATGTTGTCAAAGGTGAATCTTGGGTGCATGCTGTCATATGTTAATAAATTATTTTTCCAACAATCTTTTCTATAGAGTGTAGATTTAAAACCATCTTCATTTTATATAACTCTTACATCTAAAAAATCCAACTGAATCCTGGAATATTTCATAGAAAATCTTTAAAAAGTTGTGGTAGATTCTAAGTGTTCTGTAAAGGCTACACGTTCTTGCAATTCACCATCCCACAACAGGAAGATGTCATCCACAAAGAGTTTATAAAAACAAATGTTATTAAAGCAACCATGATATTTTCCTAAGACATGATGTTGCTCCCAACGTGCCATGACTAAATTGGCATATGTGTTGGCACAAGGGTTGATGCTGCTGCTCCTCCTTTATCAGCAGGTTTAATAATGATTTGTGTATTCTGTTGTAAGGAAGGTAATGCTTCCCTCTGTGTTGGTGTTAGGTTAAAGAACGTCTTATTAAAATTACTCTGTAGATATCCTCCAATTTCCTGTTCACATACTTTGATAAAAGTGTTCATGGTAAAATTAAATAAAGGGACAAATGTACTACGTTGCCTTAAAGTTACTTGTTGGTTAGGATTTTCATTCCCAAACATGTGCTTTAGCATAACATTCCTACAAACATCATTATTATAAGGAGGAGCAGTAGTTATAATGAACAGAGATTTTTACCACTCTAAATTAAGTGAAATGTTAATGGATACAACAACTTTCATGCAAATATCACCAATTGTTGTTAATAATGTTATTTCTAGAATTAGAATGTTTAGAAGTTCTGAAAGATGAAGGACTGATGGACATGGACTTATATAAGTTCCTAAATATAGAAAATCCTGTTATTCCCATTTTTAAGGCCCTATCCAAAATACACAAAGATATGAAAAAAAATAAAAACATTAATGCCAATAGTATCAGACAGGGGGTAGATGACAGAAAACATCTCAGTCTGGGTAGAATGTACTTTGAGATCAGTATTAACACAAGTTACACATATTTTAAAATATACAAGGAATTTTTAATGTGTCTAAGTGAGTTTCTCTGGTGAATAGAAGTAAAGAAAACTTATATAATGGTAACGTTAGATGTAAATAATCTCCTTACTGCTATCAGCAATGAGTTTAACAGCTTTGTCTAGATTAATTTCTGATTTGTGTACATTTGATACTAACAAGAATAGACTTATTTTAGAGATGCTTAGACTTATTTTGGAGTGTAATGTTTTTGTTTGTCAAAACAAGCATTATCGTCAGGTGCAAGGGGTTGCCATGGGCAACACTTGTGCCACCACATATGCCAATTTAGTCATGGCATTTGGGAGCAACATCATGTCTTAGGAAAATATCATGGTTGGTTTAATGACATTTGTTTTTATAAATGCTTTGTGGATGACATCTTCCTGTTGTGGGATGCTGAACTGTGTGAACTTATAGCCTTTGTAGAATACTTAAAATCTACCACATCCTTTTTTTAAGATTTTCTACAAAATCTTCCAGGATTCAGTTGGATTTTTTTACAAAATGAAGATGGCTTTAAAACTACACTCTATAGAAAAGATTGTTGGAAAAATAATGACAGCATGCACCCAAGATTCACTTTTGACAACATAGTGATAGGACAGTTGGGCAGGGTGTCAAGACTATGTACAGATGAGGATATGTTTGTGATGGAATTGAATAATTTAAAATACAATTTCACTGAGAGAGGATACAAACAGCACAAAGTAGAGGGAATAGTTCAGAAAAGAGTAGGTCAAAGGAAGGACAAGATACGGCAATGGCTAATACATGACCGAGAGGAAAATGTTATGAAAAATAATTCTACATGACAGGATAATAAAATAAGACTGACATTTACTTACACAACAATATACATGGGGTATGTGATATAGGGAGGAAAAATTGGAAAATTCTTCTTACAAATGAAAAGATAAAGAAAGTTATAGGGGAAGAACCAATGTTTGGTTTTAGAAGGAATAAGAACTTAAACTATTTATTATGTCATGAAGGGACTAAAACGATTCAGATTAAATCTAGATTTAAAGGGACTAGACCTTGTGGTCCTCACATAAATACAGATACCACTTTCACACACCCCAGTACTAAAAGAGTGTATCATTTCCATACATATGCTAGCTGTAAGACTATGAACATGATATATTTAGTTACCTGTTGATTATGTGCAGGATTTTATGTAGGGAAGACACATTGTATGTTAAAAAGTAGAATATTAAACCATCTGCCTGCAATAAGGGTACATAATGAGCATACTGCCTTATATCAACACATTCATCAGTTTCCAGGACATGATTTTAGGTTTTCAGTAATACAGAGCATACACAAGAGTTTTTTGGGCGGGGACCTGGTGAATGAAACAGAGTATCAGGAACCAAGGTGGATCATAGAGTTAACACCACATAGATTCCCAGGACTGAATGATGTCATTCCTCTTAAGCCAGCCCTAAAGAAAAGGCGGATAAATTACTGATTTTAAATGGTTATCATTTACTATTTAAACTGTTAGACTTTACTTTGTGGTGGTTGTTGCCATTCTTGCTGTTCACTTTGCTTTTTGTGGGCAGCATTACCTTTGGTAAGGTTATTCTTAATCTTTGACTTGTTTTTAATTAAAAAAAAAAATTTGCTAAGATGGAAACAGGATCTGAGGAAGTCTACAGCCGAAAGCGCTTATCCTGGGTAGAGTGTATCAAAGTGGATACACTTTTGTGTTTGTTCTCATACTTTTAATAAATTTGGACTTGTTTTATTATCGAATTTAAACCTTTTCTTGGGGTTTCCTTTGGTTTTCAAAAGATTAACGTTTTGTTAAAAAGAAATGTATATATATATATATATATATATATATATATATATATATATATATATATAGATAGATAGATATAGATACATAGCTATATACACATTTTTCATTTTTGCTACATAATTTTATGTAGATAATGAGATCAAAAGAATGAGAAAAGGAAAAAAAATATATAAGTTCTGAACAGAGGATTGGCAAGTACCAATAAATTTGATTGTGGTATCCTGGATAACAATCTTGTGAATAACCATTATGATGTCATTTGGTAAAAAGTTAGTTACAGATGTAAGAACCTATATATGGCCCTCATCAGTACAAAAAATATTGTCCCAAACTGATCCATAAATAATTAATACTACTGTTGTCTTTTTTCTTTTTGTTTGTATTTACATTCCATTCTCCTTTTGTTGTTATTCTTTTTTTTTTCATCTCCTTCTCATAGGTTCATAAGTGCATAGGTAGGTACTAGGCTATCAGCCCAAGGGCCTAAGTAAGTCTAGCCAACAAGGTTCTCTGGCTTACGCCACCCAAGAAAGTTAATTTCCTGTGGTCCTGTTGGGCAGATCCACAGAAGTGATCCCCAGGGTGTATTTCCTATTTTCCATCCACTCATCAAGATTTTTCTTGAAGAGTGCTAATGAGGAACTTTGCTTGACATAGATGGGTAGCTTGTTCCAGAGTATAAGAAGTCTCTGAGACAGGAATCTATCGCTCCAGCCTGTCCTGTTTATTGTGGTGACAAGGTTTAGGTCCCTAGAACATGTAGCTCAGAGGGATTGGGATTTCTTTAGGTGTAGCGTGTCCAACAACTCTGGGTTTAACATAGCTTTATATGTTAGGTAGAGATCTCCTCAGAGTAGGCAATATGCTACAGAGTGAAGCTGGAGTTTTTTGAGACAGTCAGTGTAGGGCATCTGTTTGAGGCCAGTAATCCTCTTTGTGAGGTACTTCTGTGGCCTTTCCAGCTGCTGCAGATGTCTTGTGAGGTAAATTTCAAAAGGGACATTGTACTCTATAATGGGTCTAATGAGTGCTGAGTAGAGGGGAAAAATTACCTCTTTTTTCCTGGATGAGAACTCTTTTGTGATGAGGTGTGCCACATAGAAGGATTTCCTGACTACTGTGGGGATGTGATTATCAAAGGAGAGACTATTGTCCACCTGAGTCCCAAAGTCTCTTATCACACATTCACCATTAAGTAGACTGCCATTTATGTGGTAGCTCATGGGTACAGAGTGTTTACCAAAGAGGATGACAATGCACTTTTTGGCATTGCGCTTGAGGCCATGCCTCTGACACCGGGCATCTGTCTCCGTGAGGCCCTTCTCTAGGATGTCCACATTATTTGGGGACTTGACTATGGCTCCTAGTTTGCAGTCATCTGCAAAGTCCATTAGCCAGAGGCCTTCTGTGTTAGCCTGAATTTCAGAGAAGTAGATACCAAGCAGGAGAGGTTCCATGACTGAACCATGTGTTACTCCACTTGTCACTGGTTTGAAATCAGATTTGGAGTCTGCAACATTTACAGTGTGGGTTTTGTCAGTGAGCCAGTTGGCAACCCATCTTGTGATGTAGGGATTTATACCTAGTTTAGTGAGTTTAGCTATAATTCCAGGATGGGGGATGGTGTTGAAAGCCTTGGTGAGGTCAAGATAGGCTGTGTGAACCACCTTACCCTCATCTACAGCTTTGTAGACTGCCTCAAAGAAGTCACTCAGGTTCAGAAGGCATGATCTGCCTTTCACAAAACTGAACTGCATGGGCTCCAGAGTTTGGAGGTTACCAACGCCTTTGTTAATGCATTCATGGCCTTGCAGACTAGGCTCGTCAGGCTAATAGGGCTATACTTCCCAGGATCAGTGGTGGCTCCCCCTTTGTGGAGTGGGATAACTGTTGCTGTGCACAATTCAATAGGCACATAGCCTAAAATGAGACTATGATTGAACATGGTGCTTAGGTGAGGAGCCAGTTTGTTGTGAAGTTCATGTAAAACACAGCCTAGGATGTTGTCCAGTCCCATGGATGCTGTGTTTTTGGTTTTAGAGAGTGCAGCTTTTACCTGCACAGATGTGATTACAGGGACTCTGCATTCTTCCTGTATAGATATGGGCCCTTTAGGGGGTGAGAGGGGAGTAAAGTTAGCACTGAACCTATCTGCCAAGATGTTGGCAATATCAGTTGGTTCTGTAATTTTCATGCCGTTGTGCTGTAACTCAGAGCAGATCTGGGTGTTGCCATTGAGATTCTTGTCATAGCTATAGAATGCTTTGTAGTTGCCCTTAGAATCAGTGGCGAGATTGTTTTTGTAGCTAGCTTTGGAGGATCTTATGAGGGATCTCATCTTCTTACTGAGGCTGACCAGGGAGCTCCTCCACTCATGGAATTTTACTCTCTTTTGCAACAGTTTCTTCCTTCTGTTGAAGAGTTTGTTTAAGGCAGGGGACCACCAGATTGGCTTCCTTTTTTTGGAGGATAGCATCTTGGTTCTGTTTGGGATAGCATGATCCATGCACTCGTGAAAGTGCTTATAGAGTGCATTTGAGTAGGATTCAGCAGCCGTAACTGTATTGTCCATCTCCATGGGTGTCATGAAATTCACCACTTCTGTCTTAAGAAGCATGAAGTTGGCTTTGGAGAAATTTTTTACCGTGGTTTCCTTAATGGTGGGTGGGGCCAGGATGCGGATATCTAGGGTGATTAGCTTATGGTCGGATCTGACCAACGAGGAGTTGACTTCATGTGTGGAGCACTGGTCACTCATGTTGATAATGACTAGGTCTAGGATATTGTTGCCCCTGGTGGGGGGTTGGATAAGTTGATCCAGGGCATTGGAATTTATGAGTTCCAGAAACCGTTGAGTGAAGGAGTTCGTACATGAGTAGTTTTCCAAATTAATGGTGGGGTAGTTGAAATCACCCATTATTATGGTGTTTGGTTGAACCGTAATATTTTCCAGTACATCAAGAAAAGAGAAGTGGGAATCCTGGGACAAGTTGGGGGATCTGTATCAAGCTACAATTTGGATTGCAGTTTTGCCTAGAGTTAGTTGCACTTGATTAACCTCAGATGCATTATGCTGTGCAACTAGCCTGGAGGTGTGGATATCCTTAATGAATATGGACACACCACCGCCTTTGGTGTTCTGTTCCAGGTTAGATGGCCGAAAAGTGTGGTATGAGTTATACCCTGGTAATACAGGGGTGCTCTCTAGAGATTTGAACCAGGTCTCAGTCACTGCACAGATATCAATGTTCTCCATTTTAAGGAGTGCCTTGAGTGAGTGCATTTTGAGATTTAGACTGCTAGCATTGAGTAGCATTACCCTCAGTTTTTGCTTGCCTGTTCGTGTTTTCTGCTTCCTTTTCCTACATTTCTGCATCCATTGATCATTTTTTTTCTTTTATTTCCATGTCTTTCTCTGCAGTTGTAAGAATTATTTAATATAGATCACAATACTCATACCATGTTCCTTATAAATTAATCTCACTCACTGACATAAGGAGCAGAGACAGTTGTGTTTAGTAAATATGGAAAGGAGGCTTCATTCCAAAGATATATAAGTAACTCAAAAGGATTCTGTATAGATCATCACATCTGCATTTTAGTGATATATGATAATAGTTCAGAGTAGTGTAGCTTAAAAGCTGCCTCGTTCTGTAAAGATGGGCACTGAAGACCTCTGGAACTGCAAGAGTATTACCATAAGGTTGCTGGTGTGTATAGTTTTTCTCTTTGCTATGTACATCAGCTTTTTCACTGATTACGTCAATATGCAGTAGCATCCTTATTGTATGCACACTTTGAACATGTATGAAAAGACAGCTAAAACTGACATCATTTTTGATGCCTGAACATATCATGTCTTTCACCAATGGTCATTTCTGGTGGCTTTATCCTCAGACTCCATTAGACCAGACATCCGCCGTGAGCCTCTCACTTTCATTTGACACAGCACTGATATGAGTTGTTTACAAATTCGGCCTACCATCACTATAGTTATAAGTGGTCAGTCTTCATTACTCAGGCATGCAGCTAAACTACTTTTCATACTCATGAAAGCCTGAGTAAAGATTGGACAAGATCATTAATTGGTTTGCTAATAACTTTGTCTATAAAGAAAATGAGAAGAATGAGGAACAAGGTCAGAAATAACTACTTAAAAACGATGATATCTTATCAGACCAATGATCGAGTACAATGCCCCATTCGGGATGTATCTCACCCGACACCTGCAGCAATTGGAGAGACCCCAAAAGTTCCTCACTAAAAGGATAAAGGGATTCCAAAATCTGTCATATGCTGCCAGACTGAAGAAACTCCAGCTCTATTCAGTCGCATACCGTCTGCTCAGAGGTGACCTGTGCCTGACATACAAGGCCATGTCCAACCCGGAATTAATGGACATGCTCCACCTCAAAAAATCCAAATCTACCAGATCCACTAGAGCAAGTGACTTAAACCTTAGCACGGATATAAATAAGACATGCTGGAGGGATAGATTTGTCACTCAGAGACTCCCTATGCTGTGGAATAAAATCCCGGTCCATGTGAGGCAGAGCACCTCGCTGGCTCTGTTCAAGGGAAATCTTGACCGGTGGATGGGAGATCATAGGTTTACCCCCAGAATCATCTCTGTGTCACTGCTGGACAGAGGCAAAACAAACTAATGGGCACAATATTTGTTAACATAAGGGGTGGCGTAAGCCACAAAACTTTGGGCTAGGCTTATAAATGCCTTAGGGCAGATAGCCTAGTATAAACCTATGAACCTATGAACTTATGATAAAAGTTAACTTCTAGGTCTACACATCTATAAAAATACACACTAAGATAACAGTTATGAATTGAAGAATATTCAGTTCCAAAAGACGTGAGGAATTTTATTATTTCAGAAGTGCTAGACTGAAAATAAAGTGAGGCTCCTGGTGAAAAACTACTGACATCAAAAGCAAACATCACCAAAGAATCTTAAGTCCCATTTTGAATCACTAGTTTTAATACTGACAGGCTTAAAAGAACATTATGGGACTCTGTTATAGCTATCAGAGAAATATATCAAGGGTGGTGACATCTAGGTAGCCTTTCAATAATGGCACGAATATACTAAAAATCGTGTCATAGGCCTTCATCTATGATAACATTTCAAAAAGTAAGATTTATATATGTCATATTCAATTTTAGGCAGAATTTGTGAAAGATACCAGAACATATGAGCAGCTTTAGCTATATAGCTGAACCTGTCTAATAAATAAGTTTGCACTTTATTTCTTAACAATCACATGTCCATATGTTGTGTTTTCCTTCAAAGCTCCAGTGAAAGTAGTGTCCTGTTTTCTATAATGGAGTAAACCCCTGCAGGTCTTCCATGAGACAACAGTGTGACCTACCGCAGTACCATATGTCCTTAATAACATAAGTGGGAAAAGATGATGAGTATCAATCATAAATAAAGTGTCAACTGAAATGAGAGTTAAATATGCAAAATCCTTACACAGTGCTGGGAAACAACAGTTTCATATTCATTTTAGTTATATCAAAGCTCAGATACAAGCTTCAAGTAACTAATGTTGTTGGAGACGTGACTAATGAAAGTACCCCTCTGACTGTCTCCATTAAACAATTGCGCCTCTGTTACAAAACAATGCTGTCATGTGCTTGGGTAGTGCTGATGGCCCACTACAGACAGACATTCATCTGATATAAAGCATTTTATCAAATTACTTTATATCAAGACAGATTCTGCATATCATTTGTCAGGCTGTTTTGCATTAAAAGGTTATTTTTTTTCCATGACAACTGCATCTATCTAATTAAGTTATGAGTATATTGCCATGCCAGGCTGTGCCAAGAGTGAATATATATAATCCATTAAAAGCGTAACATCCAAGTCCTTGCGTGTCACAGGCACATTCATTTTCTTATGATGCTCATATGAGACATTTACAAGCAACATCTAATTAAGAAAATGAGAGTGCAGTTAACACAATTCTAATGTGCTGTATTGTGCTGAAAGCCACTACCCTAGTCAAAAAGTAACAAGTATTTCTTTTGATTTATCATCTCAAACTACAGAGCAGAGAAACAGCATTAACCTCAACACTGTACCACTGGAAAAGAGGGAACCTGTTAATACATATGAATTCACAGGTGGGTGTTTGCATGTTTCTGTGTGTGTGTGTGTGTGTGTGTGTGTGTGTGTGTGTGTGTGTGTGTGTGTGTGTGTGTGTGTGTGTGTGCGTGTGTGTCTGTGCATCTATAACTATGTACCTCTCTATATATTTACATTTAAAGCAATGTATGTGCATGAATGTATGTATATATATATATATATATATATATATATATATATATATATATATATAGATATATATATATATATATATATATATATATATATATATATATATATATATATATATTACAGCAAAGAGTTAGATTCCTAACTGCTGTGACATAGGCTACAGAGTCTCAATTAGAGAAAAAGTGTAACTGAATAAGTATGAAGGAGTATTCTGGTCTAAGGAAAGCATCTTGCTGGTTCTAATTGTGGCAAGGCTGGAGAAAGATTATTCTGACATAAATACACAAGTTCATTAATAACTTAAATGTGAGGAGTCTGGAAAGAGCTGTCTGTACAGTATGGCAGTATGCTCATATTTCTAGGTGTAATTAACCATTGTACTATCTTCTGCAGCTTGTTAATTTCCAGTACTGCTCTGTTTTTTATTTGAACAGCACTGTGACACAAGGTAGAACCTGGAATTGGAGATTACAGTTTATGTTAACTATGTGATTCATTTTTGGTTTGCCCCTCTTCTCAAGGCTGAAGGCTGAGAGATTCTTCTATTCTGCTGACTTTGTAAAATGAACCCAGTATTAAACACTGGACATGGAAAGCGACAATTTCATTGTTAAAGCAGCATACCTGTTTTCATATTGATGGTTTAGTGTGCAGAAAACCAGTACTCTTTTCTATAAACTGAAATATGTAAATCGTTCCTGGACGCATGCATTGTATTTGAGTAATGTGTGCTTGTGAATAGATTACTGCCTAATGATGGGACGGCTAACAGAGAATTGGTTTCAATTTGGTTTTGCCTGTTGACTCCTCTGTGCCCAGTGCATGAGCATTTGTTTTTTGGAGCATTGTGTTGCAATCTTCTACCAATGCTAGAAGGCGCTATCATTGCAGCTGAAAGGTTGCTGATGTCAGACTGATATAAAACCCTTGTGCCAGTATGAAGATTCACACCAGCCAATAGGATCCCTATGGCAGGGAAAAGAGCTGGTGATTGCTGCAGCTCCTGTGTATATATTATGTATATACTGCTGCTACCTCTGTTGACATACAGCTGTCAAAAATGCTTACATGGAATGCATGAAAAAAATGTTCAATATCTAATCTGTCTACAGCTACTTTAGTGAACAAATTATGAACCCGCTGGAACTATTTTGTGGCTTTTTGAAAGTTATGTTGCAAAACAAGGCTGACCCCAAACTGAAAGGGCATTACTTTTCATCATACCTTAGTGCTGGTTCTATCAATGCCCTTCTGGGTATTAGGGAAGACAATGAGCATGACAGCATGAAGTTAAAGGGAAAAAATTTGGCAAGGGCTGGACCCTCACTTGTAGCACAGACCCTTATGTACCATTGAGGGGCACAAATTGCTGATTTATTTCATATTTTATAACTATGGTTAGAACCTAATTTGAATGTTGTAAAGAAAATTTTGGAAATTCTAGATGTAGTTTTATAAGAATGACTACTGGGAAGTCACATAAGAAAGTGCATATTTCTGTGTGACCAAAAGGCTTCTGAAAAACTAGTTGCTGTAAATCTGACTTGTCTGAGCTAACAGCTAGTTACAAGTCCCCAACAAAGTATGCATGAATTCCTAATAATAAACACAAATTATTTCCATCTGAATTAGTTTGTTTCAAACGTTCTAAAACAAGACGCACAGTGAAGTACTGTACTACTAATGACAGCAATGCTGTGCCTGTTAAATCTAATATTAATCAGGAAGATGTTAAACAAAATGTGTCTGCAGGTATAGAACCTGCATTCTATAACTCTATCATTACACACTAGACATCCAGAATAATTATTTAATATCATGCCTTAAGGACACCTAAGGCTAGTGAGAACCCTAGCCACCAGCGAGAAGTCTCCTTACATTGTACCTTAATGGCACTTAAACAAGATGTGAGGGGTAGGATCTGGGGAACAAGACCTCAGGGATAACTCTTCGGTGTCATGCCATAAAGGCACTTTGGGTGGGATAACACAAGCCATCAGGTATACTCTGTGCACCATGCCTTAAGGGGGGAGCAGCACAAGATAACAGGGATACTCTTCTTAACATTCCGTAAAGGCACTAAAAAAGGTTCTAACCTGTACCCTCTCACCTCAAGCAGAGGACATCAGTCTGCTGCAGAACCACTGGTTACTTGATAATATTAATTAATCATGTTTAAAAAAAACAAATATATATGGATTTATTAAGTTTAATCTGTGCTTTGGTACTTTTTAGTTATTGCATCTTATTCTGTCATTTGGTTATCAGTTTTTCAAGTGATATATGGATTTATGTTAGAGGATTGAGTTTTTAGAAATTCAAACTTCGTATAGTCAAGACTATATGTTTGACTTTACAAAAACTTGAAGCATTTGTATGGAGACTGTGGTACAGTGTGGACAGGAGAATTTGCCCTTTTCTCGTACTTGGAATATAAAATTTGTAGGGAGTGTGTGGGGTGGTGCAGGGGACTTGTCCCCATGGAAAAAAACTTAGATTTTTCTTGTTTTATTTCATTTGAGTTTTCAGAAACTCAAACATATGGTCTCAAACATATGAAGTTTGAGATTGTGAAAATTCAGTCATCTTCCATAAACTCATATATATGTGGGTAAATCTGTGGGTACATCTGTGTAAAATGAACAGAGGGGAAAAGGTTTCACACCTTTCAATCTTTATGCAGAAAGCTGGAACATCAGTCCACTACACTAACCAATCAATTTGGGTAGCTGTTATTTATTTATTTTTTTACATAATTGGAAGTACAACTCTCAAATATCTGGCATGATCCAGTGCTTGCAACAAATTCTGAATCAGGAGGGAGATTAGTCAGGGATGCCTCAATACAAAGATAGGAGGAACACTAGACAACACCAGGAGCATTATTTAAACAATTGTCAGCACTAAAATGTTAATAGAGCAATAGTTCTAGCAATAATAAGCAGTCTACAAACACTAAGTGGAATGAAATGCTAATGATTTTGATTTTTGAGGGCAGAGACAAATAAATAAGAAGAGACACTGGGGATTTTCTAATAACGTAAGGCCAGATAGGTATATGATGTGAGTCTGTGTGTGTGTGTGTGTATGTGTGTGTGTGTGTGTGTGTGTGTGTGTGTGTGTGTGTGTGTGTGTGTGTGTGTGTGTGTGTGTGTGTGTGTGTGTGTGTGTGTGTGTGTGTGTGTGTGTGTGTGTGTGTGTGTGTGTGTGTGTGTGTGTGTGTGAGTGTGTGTGTGTGTGTGTGTGAGACTGAATGAGGGGGGTGTCTTTGCAAATCCGATGGATGGGCCATCACTGCTCACTATAGTAGGAAAGTGTTGAGTTGCACTAGTGATAATTAATGGAACTTAAGAAACATGTAAATTGATTGATAATGACTTTTTTTCTAATTGAGGTTAATGTGTCTCTGAATTGTATTTTTCCACACTGGAGGAACAGACCCTTTTGCTGTAGCTTTTGCCACCACGTTTGGGATTTCTTCTGTATCACTAAAAACAGATGAACCAGCGGTAAGGTGGAGAAATACAAAACAGCAACACCAAGCAAGAAAAAAGTAATACTCCACACCATCAAAAAAGCTTTAATAAAGCAACAAAGCTTTCAGATATAACTATCCTTCATCAGTGTCTTACATACAATGATTATAAAACAACACTTTTAAAACTCATATCAGTCACATCACTTGACACAGCAACCTATCAGCAACAATCTTTAAAACACCAAATAAGGCCTTAAAACAACAGTAACAGCAACATATACATAAATAATACAAATTCATTTTTTTCTTCACTTTTTCTTGTTTCATTTTCAAAAATGGTTTAAGTGTAACCTGCTTATTCAATCCTGGATATTTATTTGTTTCTAATTGAACAATCCACTCATATTCCTTCATGTCTACATAATTTATTAGATCACCACATCTAGTATTTGGATAGACAACTTGCATACCTCTGAAGCTAAACTGATGAGTATCATCAGTTTCTCTTATGTGTTTTGCTAGAGAATTTGTAAGTATATTCCTACGAATTTCAGACCTATGCTCTATTATCTTGTCTCCTAGCTTTCTAACTGACTTTCCAACATAAAACCCCAGGCATTTGTTACATGTAGCAAGATAAATAATAGTTGATGTATTACATGTAGCAGTGCGATGAAAAACAAATTTTCTACCACTCACAGGATGCACAAACTCCACTGACTGATTTATACTGGAACAACAAGAACAGTTGTGACAAGGAAAAGTACCCTTTTCTTAAAAACAGGGACAGTAATATCATTATTCAAAGAAAAATCCTTGTAACACAAAAGTTTCTTCAAGTTGTTACAATTTCGATAGATAAACATAGGTCTCTCAGAAAACCAATTTTCATGGCCCGGTATGGCCTTTAAAATGCCCCAATTGTTCTTAATAACATTCTCTATTACCTTACTGGCCCAACTATAGGTCATAAGGTATCTATCGAATCAGAAAAATACGGCTTAGCTTTTGAGTCCCTCAGGCTCAAGGCATCCCCCATGGCTTTTTCTATTTCACTTATATTATATCCTCTTTCAAGAAAACTTAGTCATTTCATGCATCTGACTCCCACAAACCTCTGATTGAGTATTCAACCTACTGGCACATAGGTATTGACTTTTAAGGACATTTTAAAGGTCCTTTTGACATGCATATACTTTTTTGTGCAGATATTTGTTTACTTGCACATATTTTTTATGTATACATGTCTCTAAACCAGACTCCATTATCTTTAATTGAACATACAAGAAATTCAAAGAGCTATCAGAGAATGTTACTTCAAATTTAAGAAATACAGCAGTGCCACTCAAATACTCATAAAAGCACTGTAGTTCCTCAACCATGCCATACCAAACCAGAAAAATGTCATCCACAAAACGCTTATAAAACAAAATGTTGGACACAAATGGATTTTTATTTCCTTGCACATTTTTCTTTTCCCATATTCCAAGGATTAAGTTAGCATACATATTGGCTATGGCCATCCCCATAGCTGTTCCAGATACCTGATGATATACTTGCTTATTGAATGCAAAGATATTATTCTTCAGTACCAAATCCAATAATTCACGTATGGTCTCAGTATACCTATTAGAGACATTTCCATATTCCTGTAATATTTCCTTTACACAGTCGATTCCATAAGCATTGGGTATTACAGTGAAAAGGGATTTTACATCAAGCATTACCAAAAGGAACGATTTATGAGTATGGCCACCATACCAATTATATAGTTGAGTTAGAAAGTCACCTGTATCCTTAATATAACTTGGTATAAATTTTAAGTAGCCCTTCAGAATGTCATGTAAGTGTACTGATACTTGTTCAGTCATCCATCCCATCCCTGAAACTATTGGCCTCATAGAGGGGTTTCCAAGGATTTGGTGTATCTTGGGAAGTCCATAAAGTATGGGAATATTTGGGCATAGCACTGTCAAAAAGTGAAACGTATCAATATCTACATCACCAGTCATCTGCAAATCATAGATGCACATGTTTATTTTACTAAGCATGGCATCTATCTCCCTACTAGCAATGGGTTTAAAAGTTTGTCTATCCAACATTTCAGTCATAGATTGTAAATATTGTTCCATATCCATCACTACGATAGCACCCCCTTTGTCTACTTCTTTTATAATTATTTCCGTGTTATTCTGTAATGATTTTAATGCTTGACTTTCCCCAACTGTCAAATTATATATTTTCTCAAAATTCCTTCTTTTATATAGGTCACGTATTTGTTTCTCACATAGACTATTAAATATACTAATAACAGGGTCACTGACTAGAATAAAAGTACTGCTTCTTTTCAAATGGCCACCCAAGGAAGTATTATTCTTGAATATGTTCTTCAAGTTCAAGCCCCTTGAAAATAAATTCAAATCAGTAATTGCATTCACCAAATCATCAGTCCCTGCTGGAACAAACAAACAAACTACTCATATAACCAAGATCATCTAAGGCCCAGGCATGGGCAAACTATGGCCCGGGGACACATGCGGCCCGTTAAACGTTTTGATTCGGCCTGCCAAACTTGGAAAAATTTAATAAATTAACCTTGTTAATGTTTTATTTCCCCTGCGTCATGAACATCAACAAAGCCAGCCACAGATCCAAGTTAACAGACCTACACCTCAGATCCATCCTGAGAATCGCCACAACAAAACTAACTCCAGACTTTGATGCGCTGGCTAAAAAAGGAGACCAACAACACTGCTCCCATTAAAATGTGTGTATCTCCGTGATACGCACGTTGTTAAAATAAACAGTGCGCGCAGATCAAATATAACGCTTCACAGACTGACTTGCTGCAACTGTTTCGTCCTTGCACTGGTCATTGTTGACTTTTGGCACCGGGGAAACAAATTGAATAAAAGGAACAGGACAAGTACATCTGCATCTCTTACCGTTTTTGAAAAAAAAGACAGTCAGGAGGAGAGTGATGGTGATATCCTGAAGGATAACAGAACTTTCAGTGCTTTAAAATAAAGTGGTCATTTATTTGATTTTCAGTGTGTAAAGACTCATTTCAAAGTCAGAAATTTTATTGTAATGCTTTTCTTCATTTTCATTGGAAATTAAAGCACATGTTTTCTCCATATCCCAAGATGTGTATTTTTCCCCCAATGAGGTGATGTTTTCAAAGCATGCCATCTATCTGCTCCTGTTCCGGCCCCTTTGTCAAATGTTAGAACTCAATGTGGCCCACGAATCAAAAAGTTTGCCCACCCCTGAATATTCTAAGCCAACAGACAAAACCCCACTAGGGCCATAATCTAAATTATTATTAAAAATGTTTGATGGTCCTCCAACTGCTTTATTCTTATCCATAATATTGGATCCATTTATGGTAGTGGAAACATAGTTAAATGCTACCAGCATTCCTACATGTTTATTGACATCCATAGCCTGTACAGTATCATGCACTAAAACATTTTGTTTTTGTTCCATACATGACAAATATTTTATATTACCTGACATAAGCATGATTACTGGAATTTTTAAGGGGTCTACACAGATATGTTGGTCACTGGAAACATTCAAACCTAAATTTCCAAAATTATTAGTATTCTGTTCTAAATTTGAACCTATAATCTGTTCTGTTGGTATATCGTTTAGAATATCATTCAAAACAGCTAAATCCCATGGAGGTTTTACACAAGGACCCTCATCACCACGAGCATATAAACTTAAATCCCATAAAGGCTCAACATTTTGCTGTTTATGTCCTTCATTCCATTCAATAAATCTATTTTCCCCATTTCAACAATTCAAATTAAGACCACATGTCTCTCGATGGGTGTGTGTGGAATACTAACACTGCTAGTACCAAATAGACCTTCTGAACATTTCACATTGACATTTTGACCATTACAGTTATCAAAACTTACATTCTCAACAATAGATATATTTCAATTAACAAGTGGATTATTTTTAACAACATGGTTCAACTCTACATTACCCCTTATTTGTTGACAACATTGCAGTTGCTCTTTTTCTTTGCAAATACTCATATCAGAAATAAAACCAGCAGAAGGGCCTTCCAAAGGCTCCAAACGAGGATTCCATTTCATATACACATTTTTTTCAACAGATAAAACAGTACGGCTGAAAATTATATTACACATAGTATCCCCCACCCTGAAAAAATCATTTTGTTTTACATTTACACAACCACTCTGCATAACATTATCAGAAAAGCCTACTAAAGGCTTTACATGAGTATTTCATTTTGTACAAACATTTTGTTTAAAAAATGAACATTTTCAGTCAAGTGAGTCTCATATGCAGTATCTCTCGTTCTCTGACTACTATACTGCAATTCATTCTTATGCTTCTCCGATACAGCATTAGAAGGACCTAAACAGTCCAAACCATTCCTGCTGTCTATAAGAACAGTATTACAGTACTTTACTAAGCCAGAACCATCTTCAAAAGAAATAGACTCACTTAAACAGTCAATAGAAGGCTTACTATAATTCATTATTGCTTCGCAGCCCTGCTTCTCATTATGGGACCATTTCTCATTCTCCCCTTGGACCTCGAGCATTGTTTCGATATATTGCACTCCCGAACCACCAACTTCTCTGGTAGCTGCACTCTGACACCCTGGTTTATCCCTAAAAAAATTTCCTTTTGTGCAGCTCCTTTTTCTTTCCTTGTAGACAAGTTTATGTCCACACTGAGCCTCGACTGAACCTCATTCAAATGCAATGACATAGTAGGTGTATGTAAAACATCTCAGTTGGCTCTTGATTGGCTGCTGGCCAACAAATCCTCCTCCTCTACTTGTTGGAAATCATTTATTGGTTGAAACTGGTCAAGCTCATACATAGAGCCCTGAGGAATCTTTTCAAAGGAAGAAGGCCGATTATTCTTTTCATTAGATGGATTTTTAGGCCAACTAAAAATATGACTGTTGTTAAAGTCATTTATGTCATGTTGTAATTGTTTTCCTTTTAGTAGACTCTAGTTGTTTGTCAAGAAAATCTAGCCTCCCCATCATGGCATCAAACAGGGAGACATTACTGTTGAAAACTGGAGACTCTGTTAGCCATTTTTTAGTGCATTTATTTCTGCACATAGTTCATTCTCTTTAGGCAAAAAGAATTTATTCATAAGATGCATATAGTCCAAGCTTAGATTAATATTCAATTCCTGTCACCTTTCTAGTAGCTCAGGATGAGTATTGCCATAAGAGGGCATATTTTAAACTCGTAGCCCTCGTGGAACAATACCTAAATCAAGATATGCATTAAAGCTAAAACACTGCCATTGCAATTTCTTAAAGTTTTTAACTTTATATTCCAGCATTTGGACCATAGCAACAAAGTCATTTGTTTCAGATCTCTTCTCTGTTGGACTTACTTCTTTACCAGCCATGAGGCTAGTATACTCCAGCAATGGATTTTCCCTCAGCAGGAGACCATTTACAGAGAGAACCATAGGAGCATTCTCCAATACAGCAGGCTGTGTCATGATAAAGATGTACCACTCTGACGTCCACTATTTCACCAAAAAGGAAGACAAAGTCACTAAAAAATGCAAGTATGCTGGATTGGAGCAAATCTTCAGCACTGAATATCAATACATATCTGCTATTATACATAAGAAAAGACTTACTATGACAGAATAAGTTTAAATTCTAAAATAGAAACAGCAGCTCTATACATCAAGGTATTTAAACATGGTAATAGAAGACCTGAGAGTACAGTCTTTATTATCACTGGTATACATTATATACAGAGTACTTTACAACAGGCATCTGAAACTGAAGTAGTTCTTCACAAAGAAAGAACATGCAAATACTCTGTAAATCTCAACTAACATATTACCTAGAAAGGGCACATTGCACTGTTTTGAGTCTGCAACAGTCCTACAATATTTAAGTTATATAGTAACTGTGATAAACAAACACAATATGAAGTTCTACAGCATTTGAGTTACATATTAACTTATGTACTAACTGTGATAAAACAAAAATATTACAGTAACAGACACATTCCTTAGAATAGGCAGATATACGAAATTGTAACATTTGCACCTTACACAGGAAATGTGGAATGCGTACATAATTGCTATGATAGCTCTTTCTAAAACAATCTACTCTTTAATCTATTCATTTTTATCTACTGCAGATTTTTGTCAGTTGTTCCAATAAATGTGTGTCCACATTGTCAGTGTATTTTAAACAACATAGAGAGGATAGTTTTATGAATGAGGAGGCCAAATCTAGAATCAGAGGGGCTGCAGTCATCTAGCAAAGATTTTCAGGGGTAGAGCATGACAGAGTAATGCCAAAGAAGCTGAAAAGTAAGGTATACAAAATGGTGGTGTGTCACTAATACAAATGTATGGTACAGAAACCTGGACACAGAAAGCAAAGCAGTTGAGGAAACTAGAGGTGATAGAGATGAAGTATCTGAGATAGGTGGTAGGATGCACACTATGGAAAAGATGAATAATGCAGAAGTCCAAGTAGTTCCGATTGCAGAGAAGCTCAAAGAGAAGAAGACAAGATGGTAAATAAGATGTGGGACAGACAAACAAGAAGAAGGCAAGAGGAATTAAGAACAAAGTGAAGGATGGACTGTGTGAGAGAAGACATGTGACTGGCATGAATATCTATGTAGGGAGGAGAATGGCATTGACTCACGAAAGAGATGGTGACTTTTGATGCAATATCTGACCTGACCCCATGTAGAAAATGGCAAAAGGGGCTGTTGATGATGATGATGATGGCTAATTTTTCTATTGCTTATAGTGCATGAAAAGACAAGTAAGAGTTATACAGAAACATACATTCTAGTCAATAACTTTTGAGTTAGGCAAACATTTATGAGTTGTACTAGATTATTTGCCAGTTTGGAAAAAATGTACTTCCTTTAACAGAGAACAGCAATAATTTTGTAAATGAACTACAGAATAATACTATGAATTTAAACTGGGTTTATAAAGATATTATAAAAATATTTTTGGAAAAGTTCATGCAGGATAAGCTCAATTAAAATGTAATTTTATTATATTTAAGAAGGTTGTTAATTTTAATGTGCCTACTTTGATTAAATCCATGAAGGAGTAAGCCAAAGTTTATATCTACATTAAAAGAATCACTAAAAAGAAACTTGAGAAATATGTCTGCTTTATTTAATAAGGAAAGGACATCTACAGTATACACACATTGATTACATAAGAAAATGTTCAACATGAAATGATACATTAAAAGAGTTGTCAAAAAGAAACTTGTTAATTATGTTTGTTTTCTTTTATAAGGAAAGAAATTATACAGTATGTTACTTTAAATTATAAATAAAGTAACATTCTTTGATTTTTTTTTCATAAAGGCAGGGAATCGATTTAAATAAGCAACTTAAATCATTGCTATGAAATCTTTCAGAATGTAATGGAGTAGTAGATGGATCAGATTCATAATTACCTTAACTCGTTACAAGCTTAATAATTCTAAATTAAAGGTGAAATAAAGTTTTGGTAGCTTTAGACTATATTCAATTTTGGGTCAGAAAGTCCAATCAGTCTTATCCTTGGACTGTCTTTATTATAAAGAATGTTTAGTAAAAGTTCATTACCTGTCTTAAAGCACCCCATTGAGGTATATAAAACTGAGCCATTATGTAAGTAAGAGAGAAACAAGAACACATTAATTTTATGTATAAAGGATTTTACAGAAAGGTTAAATTAAGGCCATGACATTACAACATTTTTTTAACTGTTTAACTGACTTAAGATTAGTGAGTGATAGTAAGTCACATTGTATTTGACTACTCAATATATACCTTTATCAAATGATATGATACTTTTGCAAACTATAATCTGAACATCTGATGATGCATATGGAAAGAGTGTTAGTTTATCTATATTTAATTTATCAATGGTTTACTGTATTGATCTGTGTACTTCAAGATCTTGAGGATAGCTTATGCAAGATATTTTTAGATTTAATAATGTATCATCTACAAAAGATGTTATGCCAATTTTTGTTGCACCAAAAGTTATACCTACATAGCTTATATCTTGAAAAATGTGAAAAAAGATGGTTTATGAAAGTATAAAAGAGAGGATGATAAGGAGCTGTTACAGTCAGGAGGTTAAATGGTGGAGAAATATTCTTGTTGATTGAAGCTGAGGAAAATTCATAGAAAATTCCAATGGCATTGATATACTTGTCAGAAGTCAGCCCATGCATCTCCAGCACTAACTACCTTTTCCTATGAGTGACCATATTTTACCAGTACTGTCATTCTGCCAGTCATTCCACCCATGTTGTCATGGTTTGACCCACTTAAATTTGTCATTGAATTATGTAATGCTTAAAATTCTACTGTGACAAATGCATTGTAAAACCTAAAAGCAACACATGCATAGCTCCTTTCTGATTGTTATCCTGCTTACTCAAAGAACTCTGTAATGTAATCTGCATGTCTTACACTATACTACCATCATATGATGTAATCTAATCTGCATGTCTTACACCATTCTACCCTCATATCATGTAATGTAATCTACATGTTTTACACCATTCTACCCCCATAACATGCAATATAATTGGCAAGTTTTACACTATTCTACCCCCGTATCATGCAATGTAATCTGCATGTGTTACACAATTCTACCACCATATCATGTAAAGTATTATGCATGTCAACACCATTCTACCTCCACATCATGTAATATAATCTGTGCATCTTACACCATTCTACCTCATATGTAATGTAATCTGCATGTCTTACACCATTCTACCCTCATATCACGTAATGTAATCTACATGTCTTACACCATTCTACCCTCATATCATGTAATGTAATCTGCATGTCTTACACCATTCTACCCTCATATCATGTAATGTAATCTACATGTTTTACACCATTCTACCCCCATAACATGCAATATAATTGGCATGTTTTACACTATTCTACCCCCGTATCATGCAATGTAATCTGCATGTGTTACACAATTCTACCACCATATCATCTAAAGTAATATGCATGTCAACACCATTCTACCTAGATATCATGTAATATAATCTGCATGTCTTACGCCATTCTACCTCATATGAAATGTAATCTGCATGTCTTACACCATTCTACCCTCATATCATGTAATGAAATCTGCATGTCTTACACCATTCTGCCCTCATATAATGTAATGTAATATGCATGTTTTACACCATTCTACCCTGATATCATGTAATGTAATCTGCATGTTTTACACCATTCTACCCCCAAAACATGCAATATAATCGGCATGTTTTACACCATTCTACCCCCATATCATGCAATGTAATCTGCATGTGTTACACAATTCTACCACCATATCATCAAAAGTATTATGCATGTCAACACCATTCTACTGCCATATCATGTAATATAATCTGCACATCTTATGCCATTCTACCTCATATGTAATGTAATCTGCATGTCTTACACCATTCTACCCTCATATCATGTAATGTAATCTGCATGTCTTACACCATTCTGCCCTCATATAATGAAATGTAATCTGCATGTTTTACACCTTTCTACCCTCATATCATGTAATGTAATCTGCATATCTTACACCATTCTACCTTCATATCATGTAATGTAATCTGCATGTCTTACACCATTCTACCCTCATATCATGTAATGTAATATGCATGTCTTACACCAATCTACCTCCATATCATGTAATATAATCTGCATGTATTACACCATTCTACCTCATATGTAATGTAATCTGCATGTCTTATACCATTCTACCTTCATCTCATGTAATGTAATCTGCATGTCTTACACCATTCTACCCTCATATCATGTAATGTAATCTGCATGTCTTACACCATTCTACCCTCATATCATGTAATGTAATCTACATGCCTTACACCATTCTACCCTCATATCATGTAATGTAATCTGCATGTCTTACAACATTCTACCTTCATATCATGTAATGTAATCTGCATGTCTTACACCATTCTACCTTCATATCTTGTAATGTAATCTACATGTCTTACACCATTCTACCCTCATATCATTTAATGTAATCTGCATGTTTTACACCATTCTACCCTCATACCATGTAATGTAATCTGCATGTCTTACACCATTCTACCTTCATATCATGTAATGTAATGTGCATGTCTTACACCATTCTACCTTCATATCATGTAATGTAATATGCATGTCTTACACCATTCTACCCTCATATCATGTAATGTAATATGCAAGAGTTTCACTATTCTACCCCTATATCATGTAATGTAATACGCATGTCTTACACCGTTCTACCTTCATGTCATGTAATGTAATCTGCATGAGTTACACCATTCTACCCTCATATCATGCAATGTAATATGCATGTCTTACACCATTCTACCCTCATATCATGTAATGCAATCTGCATGTCTTACACCATTCTACCCTCATATCATGTAATGTAATCTGCATGTCTTACACCATTCTACCCTCATATCATGTAATGTAATCTGCATTTCTTATACCATTCCATCTTCATATCATATAATGTAAACTGCATGTCTTACACTATTCTACCCTCATATCATGTAATATAATCTGCATGTCTTACACCATTCCACCATCATATCATGTAATGTAATTTGCATGTGTTACACTACTCTACCCTCATATCATGTAATGTAATCTGCATGTCTTAAACCATTCTACCCTCATATCATGTAATGTAATCTGCATGTCTTACACCATTCTATCCTCGTATCATGTAATATAATCTGCATGTGTTACACCATTCAACCCTCATATCATGTAATGCAATCTGCATGCCTTACACCATTCTACCTTCATATCATGTAATGTAATCTGCATGTCTTATACCATTCTACCTTCATATTATGTAAAATAATTTGCATGTCTTACACCATTCTACCTTCACATCATGTAATATAATCTGCATGTCTTACACCATTCTACCCCCTTATCATGTAATGTAAACTGCATGTCTTACATCATTCTACCATCATATCATGTAATGTAATCTGCATGTCTTCACCATTCTACCCTCATATCATGAAATGTAATCTGCCTGTCTTCCAACATTGCACCTTCATATCATGTAATGTAATCTGCATATTTTACACCATTCTACCTCCATAACATGTAATATAATCTGCATGTTTTACACCATTCTACCCTCTTATCATGTAAGGTAATCTGCAAGTCTTTCACCATTCTACCTTCACATGCTGTGATGTAATCTGCATGTTTTACGCCATTCTACCTTCATATGATGTAATGTAATCTGCATGTCTTACACCATTCTACCCTCATATCATGTATTGTAATCTGCATGTCTTACACCATTCTACCCCATATCATGTAATGCAATCTGCATGTCATACACCATTCTACCCATATATTATGTAATATAATCTGCATGTCTTACACCATTCTACCCCCATATTATGTAATATAATCTGCATATTTTACATCATTCTACCTTCATATCATGTAATGTAATCTGCAAGTCTTACACCATTCTACCCTCATATCATGTAATGTAATCTGTATGTCTTACACCATTTTAACTTCATATCATGTAATAAAATCTGCATGTCTTACACAATTCTGCCCTCATATTATGTAATGTAATCTGCATGTTTTACACCATTCTACCTTCATGTCATGTAATGTAATCTGCATGTCTTACACCATTCGGCCTTCATATCATGTAATGTAATCTACATGTCTTACACCATTCTACCCTCATAATATGTAATTTAATCTGCATGTCTTACACCATTCTGCATTCATATCATGTAATGTAATATAATACAGTATATTTCTGAGCATTTGTTATAACTGTATTTGCTATAACTGATTTAAGTATTTTTTTCTGGCTTTTTGAATATTTACTGCTTAGCGACTGCATCTTAGCCTGTTTATACAGCTCTGCATTCTATTTAAACTGTTTTTGTGTTGATTAACTGTTTTGCACTCTTAAAAAGTTATTTGTTGCTTAATTTTACCTGTAGGCTAACACACTCAAGTGTGCTAGCTGCTTAAAAGCATTTATAGCATTTAGGGAAGGTGGAGGGAAGTTTCTTTGCTTACCAGTGGGAGTGGGAAGCACTGAGCGGCCTTTTTGTCCGATTTGGTGAAGTTTCAGCCAGAAACTAGTAGTCCATTGGTCGTTTTGGGCCAATTCCTAGCTCCCTTCAGCCCCCTGCTATAAAACACGCTAAACTGTACTGCTGATCTAACCAGCATATCCTACAACTGAAAAGTTCATCTCTACTTGATTCCCAAGTAGACTATTCTCTATCTGTAAAGCCTAGCACTTACTCCTACAGTACTTGCACCTTGATAAAGCACTCTTATTATAGATAGTACCCCACCAGCCTAAAACCCACTTTCCCCGGAGTCCTTTGAAAGTCTCTTTATCTACTACTTCTAGTATGTCGAGGGATCAGTTGCTAGTGTCCTCTCCAGCTCAACTGGTGAACCTGGGAATATTGAGGCAATGTTACAATTGCCTTATGTACACAGACAATCCTCTCCTTCTCCCACAAAACACAAATACATGCGAGAGATGCAACTATACGCCAAACTGGAGGCTGAGCTCTCTCAACATAGGACTGGCAAGACCAGACAGGAGGAGAAGGTAACCACACACAATACATACCCAGTCACACATGGCACCATCACAACTTCAAATCATACACATACTCACACAAAGACATACTCGGAGGCTCTGATCAAAAATTTACCAAAACAGCAGAGGCCACCAAAGCAGACACCCAAACAACTACCACCTCACGACCCAACACATGCAACACATAGACCACACAGTCAGAGTGTCAAACAGCCACAGCCCTTAAGACCAAACAAAATGCCAGACACACTTGTCATTGGTGATTCCATAGTCAGACACACTGACGTCCCGCTCACCAGACTGAGTAAGGAGAAGGTCACAGTAAGCTGCCTGTCGGGCGCTAGAATCCGCCACATAACGCAAGCACTCAGGTCTCTCAACACCAGGTACAAGTATGACTCAGTCATTGTCCACGCTGGTGTCAACGACCTGAGACGTACCTCCTAGGACTACATGAAAAGGGACATCGAGGAGCTCTCTGATAATGTAGCCCAGGCAGGTATGACCCTGACCTTGAGCAGTATCCTACCTTCACCTAGAATGATGCCGCAATACAGTGATAAGATGATCAGCTTTAATAATTGGCTTAAATTCTGGTGTCATTCAAAGGGGATCCAATGTCTGTCTGCCTGGGATGACATGCTGGACAAGCCACGCTGCTTCGCAAGGGACGGCTTGCACCTGTCACCCCTGGGCTTCCGGATATTGGCAAAGGCTCTTGCCACCCCCATAGTGCCTTTTTTAGGCAAGGCTACCACCCTAGAACACCAAAAAGGAAAAAAAACTAAGGGTAATGCTGCTCAATGCCAGAAGTCTCATTCTCAAGATGCACGCACTCGAGGCCCTTCTCAATATGGAGAACATCAATGTCTGTGCTGTGACAGAAACCTGGTTCAAGGCTCCTGAGAGCACCCCAGCACTAACAGGTTTCACCTCATATCATGCGTTCCGGCCCCAAAATCTGGACAACACCAAGAAAGGAGGGGGAGTGTCCATATTCATAAAGGACACCCACACCTCAAGGTTGGTGGCAAAGCACGATGCATCGGAGACCATCCAGGTGCAAATAACCATAGGCAAGACTGCTCTGCAATTTGTAGCATGTTACAGGCCACCCTCTCAAACTCAGGAAACTCACATGGCCTTCCTGAAAACATTGGAGGGGATAAATGTATCTCCAAACACCATCATACTAGGTGACTTCAACTACCCTAATATAGACTGGGAACACTACTCAAGCCCGAACACTCTAACCCAAAGATTCCTGGAGTTCATAAACTCAAATGCCATGGAACAACTAGTCACCATCCCCACAAGAGGAGAAAACATACTTGATCTCATCATCACGAACATGGGATCAAAATGTTCAACACCGAAGTATACCCCTCACTGGTGAGATCAGATCATAAACTAATCTCGCTGGAGGTCCTCATCCCGCCCCACCTGAAACAAAAAGACCACAGTGAAAAACTTCTCAAAAGCCGATTTCACACTTCCAAAAACTAGTGTGGTCTCCTTTAAGGCCCCTGAGCCAGTGGTAAACATTACTCAAACCGCTGAATCACTTACAAATGCCTTCTACCAGCACCTACAGGACTGCATGGATCAGGCAATCCCAAACAAAACTAAGACTCTCTGTACCAAAGGCAAGCGTCCAGTCTGGTGGACCCCAGCCATAAACAAGCTCTACAACAAAAGGAGGAAGCTACTACAAGATAGAGCAAAATCCTTGAAAGGTAAGACACCTTTGATCATTATAAGTAAAAAACTAAGAGCTCTCATAAAATCATCCAAGGCAAATTTTGAGAGAAAAATCGCAAAGGACTCTAAAGACAATCATAAGGCCTTCTATAGCTATGTTAGAAACCTAGGAGGAAACTCCCAGATATGCTCAGAAGTAGTTCAAAATGATGTGAAAATTACTGAACCTACACACATTGCTAACATACTGGCTGACAGGTTCAGTGCAAACTTCTCCCCAAAAGGAGAGATATCTATTCCAGAGGATTGTAGCCCCCAAACATCTCCAACGCCCAGGTGAGAACTGCCCTCACTAAGGCAAAAACACAGCATCCATGGGACCGGATGGTGTCCCCGGCTGTGTGCTTCATGAACTCAATGAGGAATTAAACCCACAGTTAGGACAGCTGTTTAATCTTAGCCTCACCTCAGGATACATACCCAAGGAGTGGCGCCGCCACTGTGGTCCCACTTCATAAGGGCGGTGCCTCCACAGACCCTGGAAATTACCGCCCCATTAGCTTGACAAGCCTTATCTGCAAAGCCATGGAGAGGATCATAATGGAACTCATAAATAAAGACATAGGGAACTTGCAGACTTTGGATCCAACCCAGTTTGGCTTTGTCAAAGGCAGATCCTGCCTCTTAAACTTGGTTGACTCTTTTGAGACAGTCACCAAGGCCATTGATGAGGGAAAGGCAGTCCATACAGCCTACCTCGACCTGGCAAAGGCCTTCGACACAATACCCCACTCAGGTATCATCGAAAAACTCATCAGCTTGAATGTAAACCCATACATCACAAGATGGGTTGCAAACTGGCTAAGTGACAGAACCCACAGGGTCAGAGTTGCTGGAGCCATGTCAGACTCAAAGCCTGTCACAAGTGGTGTCCCACAGGGCTCAGTCCTGGGTCCACTCTTGTTCGGCATCTACTTTTCTGAAATACAAGCAAACACAGGAGGGTTATGGCTGACAAAGTTTGCAGATGACTGCAAACTGGGCCATAGTCGAAAACACATCTGACACAGATATCCTCCAGAAGGGCCTCACAGAAACGGATAACTGGTGCCAGAGCCATGGCCTGAAGTTAAACGCCAAAAATGCATAGTCATACCCTTCGGGAAAAACAAGGTTACCCCTAGCTACCATATAGGTGGCAATCCACTGAGCACAGAAAAGTCATCAGGGATCTGGGGACCCAAGTTGACAGTAGCCTTCGCTTGACACTCATGTTGCTAAAGTAGTTAGGAAAACCTTCTATATCGCCCACCTGATCATGAAGGGATTCACATCTAGATCAAGGGAGGTCATCGACCCCTGTACTCATCACTCATTAGACCTATGATTGAGTACAATGCCCGTTCGAATGTATCTGACCAGACACCTGATGCAGCTTGAAAGGCCCCAAAAGTTCCTCACCAAAAGGATAAAGGGTCTCAAAAATATGTCTTATGCTGCCCGACTGAAAGAACTCCAGCTCTATTCAGTCTCATACCGCTTGCTCAGAGGTGACCTGTGCCTGACATATAAGGCCATGTCAAACCCAGATTTGATGAATATGCTTCACCTCAAAAAAATCTAGATCCCTCAGAACCACAAGGGCGGGAGACTTAAACCTTGACACGGATATAAATAGAACGTGCTGGAGAGACAGATTCATCACCCAGAGACTCCCTATGCTGTGGAACAAAATCCCGGTACATGTGAGGCAGAGCACCTCGCTGGCCTTGTTCAAGAGGAATCTTGACCAATTGATGGGAGATCGCAGATATACCCCAGGGATTACTTCAGTGTCACTGCTTGACAGAGGCACAGAAAAATGATAGGCATAGTTTTTATTCAAACTAAAGGGGTGGCGAAAGCCACATAACTATGGGCTAGGCTTATAAATGCCCTTGGGCAGATAGCCTAGTATGAACCTATGAACCTATGAACCTATGTTATCTGCATGTCTTACACAATTCTACCCTCATAGCATGTAATATAATCTGCATGTCTTACACCATTCTACCCCCATATCATGTAATGTAATCTGCATGTCTTACACCATTCTACCCTCATATCATGTAATATAATCTGAATGTTTTACACCATTCTACCCTCATATCATGTAATGTAATATGCATGTCTTACACCATTCTACCCCCATATCATGTAATGTAATCTGCATGTCTTACACCATTCTACCCCATATCATGTAATATAATCTGCATGTCTTACACCATTCTACCCCATATCATGTAATATAATCTGCATATCATACACCATTCTACACTCATATCATGTAATGTTATCTGTATGTCTTACACCGTTTTACCTTCATATCATGTAATGCAATCTGCATGTCATACACCATTCTACCCATATATTATGTAATATAATCTGCATGTCTTACACCATTCTACCCCATATTATGTAATATAATCTGCATATTTTACACCATTCTACCTTCATATCATGTAATGTAATCTGTATGTCTTACACCATTTTACCTTCATATCATGTAATAAAATCTGCATGTCTTACACAATTCTGCCCTCATATTATGTAATGTAATCTGCATGTTTTACACCATTCTACCCTCATGTCATGTAATGTAATCTGCATGTCTTACACCATTCGGCCTTCATATCATGTAATGTTATCTGCATGTCTTACACAATTCTACCCTCATAGCATGTAATATAATCTGCCTGTTTTACACCATTCTACTTTATTATCAAGTAATGTAATCTGCATATCTTACACCATTCTACCTCCATAACATGTAATATAATCTGCATTTTTACACCATTCTACCCTCTTATCATGTAATGTAATCTGCAAGTCTTAAACCATTCTACCTTTATATCATGTAATGTAATCTGCATGTCTTACACCATTCTACCCTCATATCATGTAATGTAATCTGCAAGTCTTACACCATTCTACCTTCATATCATGTAATGTAATCTGCATGTCTTACACCATTCTACCCTCATATCATGTAATGTAATATGCATGTCTTACACCATTCTACCCCCATATCATGTAATGTAATCTGCATGTCTTACACCATTCTACCCTCATATCATGTATTGTAATCTGCATGTCTTACACCATTCTACCCCATATCATGTAATGCAATCTGCATGTCATACACCATTCTACCCATATATTATGTAATATAATCTGCATGTCTTACACCATTCTACCCCCATATTATGTAATATAATCTGCATATGTTACATCATATCATGTAATGTAATCCGCAAGTCTTACACCATTCTACCCTCATATCATGTAATGTAATCTGTATGTCTTACACCATTTTACCTTCATATCATGTAATAAAATCTGCATGTCTTACACAATTCTGCCCTCATATTATGTAATGTAATCTGCATGTTTTACACCATTCTACCCTCATGTCATGTAATGTAATCTGCATGTCTTACACCATTCGGCCTTCATATCATGTAATGTAATCTGCATGTCTTACACCATTCTACCCTCATAATATGTAATTTAATCTGCATGTCTTACACCATTCTACATTCATATCATGTAATGTTATCTGCATGTCTTACACAATTCTACCCTCATAGCATGTAATATAATCTGCATGTCTTACACCATTCTACCCCCATATCATGTAATGTAATCTGCATGTCTTACACCATTCTACCCTCATATCATGTAATATAATCTGAATGTTTTACACCATTCTACCCTCATATCATGTAATGTAATATGCATGTCTTACACCATTCTACCCCATATCATGTAATGTAATCTGCATGTCTTACACCATTCTACCCCATATCATGTAATATAATCTGCATGTCTTACACCATTCTACCCCCATATCATGTAATATAATCTGCATATCATACACCATTCTACCCTCATATCATGTAATGTAATCTGTATGTCTTACACCGTTTTACCTTCATATCATGTAATGCAATCTGCATGTCTTACACCATTCTGCCCTCATATTATGTAATGTAATCTGCATGTCTTACACCATTCTACCCTCATATCATGTAATGTAATCTGCATGTCTTACACCATTCTGCCTTCATATCATGTAATGTAATCTGCATGTCTTACACCATTCTACCCTCATATCATGTAATGTAATCTGCATGTCTTACACCATTCTACCTTCATATCATGTAATGTAATCTGCATGTCTTACACCATTCTACCCTCATATCATGTAATGTAATCTGCATGTCTTACACCATTCTACCTTCATATCATGTAATGTAATCTGCATGTCTTACACCATTCTACCCTCATATCATGTAATGTAATCTGCATGTCTTACACCATTCTACCTTCATATCATGTAATATAATCTGCATGTCTTACACCATTCTACCTTCATATCATGTAATGTAATCTGCATGTCTTACACCATTCTACCTTCATATCATGTAATGTAATCTGCATGTCTTACACCATTCTACACTCATATCATGTAATGTAATCTGCATGTCTTACACCATTCTACCTTCATATCATGTAATGTAATCTGCATGTCTTACACCATTCTACCCTCATATCATGTAATGTAATCTGCATGTCTTACACCATTCTACCTTCATATCATGTAATGTAATCTGCATGTCTTACACCATTCTACCCTCATATCATGTAATGTAATCTGCATGTCTTACACCATTCTACCTTCATATCATGTAATATAATCTGCATGTCTTACACCATTCTACCCTCATATCATGTAATGTAATCTGCAAGTCTTACACCATTCTACCTTCATATCATGTAATGTAATCTGCATGTCTTACACCATTCTACCCTCATATCATGTAATGTAATCTGCATGTCTTACACCATTCTACCTTCATATCATGTAATGTAATCTGCATGTCTTACACCATTCTACCCTCATATCATGTAATGTAATCTGCATGTCTTACACCATTCTACCCCATATCATGTAATGTAATCTGCATGTCTTACACCATTCTACCCTCATATCATGTAATGTAATCTGCATGTCTTACACCATTCTACCTTCATATCATGTAATATAATCTGCATGTCTTACACCATTCTACCCCATATCATGTAATGTAATCTGCATGTCTTACACCATTCTACCCTCATATCATGTAATGTAATCTGCATGTCTTACACCATTCTACCTTCATATCATGTAATGTAATCTGCATGTCTTACACCATTCTACCCTCATATTATGTAATGTAATCTGCATGTCTTACACCATTCTACCCTCATATCATGTAATGTAATCTGCATGTCTTACACCATTCTACCTTCATATCATGTAATGTAATCTGCATGTCTTACACCATTCTACCCTCATATCATGTAATGTAATCTGCATGTCTTACACCATTCTACCTTCATATCATGTAATGTAATCTGCATGTCTTACACCATTCTACCCTCATATCATGTAATGTAATCTGCATGTCTTACACCATTCTACCCTCATATCATGTAATGTAATCTGCATGTCTTACACCATTCTACCTTCATATCATGTAATGTAATCTGCATGTCTTACACCATTCTACCTTCATATCATGTAATGTAATCTGCATGTCTTACACCATTCTACCTTCATATCATGTAATGTAATCTGCATGTCTTACACCATTCTACCCTCATATCATGTAATGTAATCTGCATGTCTTACACCATTCTACCCTCATATCATGTAATGTAATCTGCATGTCTTACACCATTCTACCCTCATATCATGTAATGCAATCTGCATGTCTTACACCATTCTACCCATATATTATGTAATATAATCTGCATGTCTTACACCATTCTACCCCATATCATGTAATATAATCTGCATATCTTACATCATTCTACCTTCATATCATGTAATGTAATCTGCAAGTCTTACACCATTCTACCCTCATATCATGTAATGTAATCTGTATGTCTTACACCATTTTACCTTCATATCATGTAATAAAATCTGCATGTCTTACACAATTCTGCCCTCATATTATGTAATGTAATCTGCATGTCTTACACCATTCTACCCTCATGTCATGTAATGTAATCTGCATGTCTTACACCATTCGGCCTTCATATCATGTAATGTAATCTGCATGTCTTACACCATTCTACCCTCATATCATGTAATGTAATCTGCATGTCTTACACCATTCTACATTCATATCATGTAATGTAATCTGCATGTCTTACACAATTCTACCCTCATAGCATGTAATATAATCTGCATGTCTTACACCATTCTACCCTCATATCATGTAATGTAATCTGCATGTCTTACACCATTCTACCCTCATATCATGTAATGTAATCTGCATGTCTTACACCATTCTACCCTCATATCATGTAATGTAATCTGCATGTCTTACACCATTCTACCCCCATATCATGTAATGTAATCTGCATGTCTTACACCATTCTACCCCATATCATGTAATATAATCTGCATGTCTTACACCATTCTACCCTCATATCATGTAATGTAATCTGCATGTCTTACACCATTCTACCCTCATATCATGTAATGTAATCTGCATGTCTTACACCATTCTACCTTCATATCATGTAATGTAATCTGCATGTCTTACACCATTCTACCCTCATATCATGTAATGTAATCTGCATGTCTTACACCATTCTACCCTCATATCATGTAATGTAATCTGCATGTCTTACACCATTCTACCTTCATATCATGTAATGTAATCTGCATGTCTTACACCATTCTACCTTCATATCATGTAATGTAATCTGCATGTCTTACACCATTCTACCCTCATATCATGTAATGTAATCTGCATGTTTTACACCATTCTACCTTCATATCATGTAATGTAATCTGCATGTCTTACACCATTCTACCCTCATATCATGTAATGTAATCTGCATGTCTTACACCATTCTACCCTCATATCATGTAATGTAATCTGCATGTCTTACACCATTCTACCCCCATATCATGTAATGTAATCTGCATGTCTTACACCATTCTACCCTCATATCATGTAATATAATCTGCATGTCTTACACCATTCTACCCCATATCATGTAATATAATCTGCATATCTTACACCATTCTACCTTCATATTATGTAATGTAATTTGCAAGTCTTACACCATTCTACCCTCATATCATGTAATGTAATCTGTATGTCTTACACCATTTTACCTTCATATCATGTAATGCAATCTGCATGTCTTACACCATTCTACCTTCATATCATGTAATGTAATCTGCATGTCTTACACCATTCTACCCTCATATCATGTAATGTAATCTGCATGTCTTACACCATTCTACCTTCATATCATGTAATGTAATCTGCATGTCTTACACCATTCTACCCTCATATCATGTAATGTAATCTGCAAGTCTTACACCATTCTACCTTCATATCATGTAATGTAATCTGCATGTCTTACACCATTCTACCTTCATATCATGTAATGTAATCTGCATGTCTTACACCATTCTACCCTCATATCATGTAATGTAATCTGCAAGTCTTACACCATTCTACCTTCATATCATGTAATGTAATCTGCATGTCTTACACCATTCTACCCTCATATCATGTAATGTAATCTGCATGTCTTACACCATTCTACCCTCATATCATGTAATGTAATCTGCATGTCTTACACCATTCTACCTTCATATCATGTAATGTAATCTGCATGTCTTACACCATTCTACCCTCATATCATGTAATGTAATCTGCATGTCTTACACCATTCTACCTTCATATCATGTAATGTAATCTGCATGTCTTACACCATTCTACCTTCATATCATGTAATGTAATCTGCATGTCTTACACCATTCTACCCTCATATCATGTAATGTAATCTGCATGTCTTACACCATTCTACCTTCATATCATGTAATGTAATCTGCATATCTTACACCATTCTACCCCATATCATGTAATGTAATCTGCATGTCTTACACCATTCTACCTTCATATCATGTAATGTAATCTGCATGTCTTACACCATTCTACCCTCATATCATGTAATGTAATCTGCATGTCTTACACCATTCTACCCTCATATCATGTAATGTAATCTGCATGTCTTACACCATTCTACCTTCATATCATGTAATGCAATCTGCATGTCTTACACCATTCTACCCATATATTATGTAATATAATCTGCATGTCTTACACCATTCTACCCCCATATCATGTAATATAATCTGCATATCTTACATCATTCTACCTTCATATCATGTAATGTAATCTGCAAGTCTTACACCATTCTACCCTCATATCATGTAATGTAATCTGTATGTCTTACACCATTTTACCTTCATATCATGTAATAAAATCTGCATGTCTTACACAATTCTGCCCTCATATTATGTAATGTAATCTGCATGTTTTACACCATTCTACCCTCATGTCATGTAATGTAATCTGCATGTCTTACACCATTCTGCCTTCATATCATGTAATGTAATCTGCATGTCTTACACCATTCTACCCTCATATCATGTAATGTAATCTGCATGTCTTACACCATTCTACATTCATATCATGTAATGTTATCTGCATGTCTTACACAATTCTACCCTCATATCATGTAATATAATCTGCATGTCTTACACCATTCTACCCCCATATCATGTAATGTAATCTGCATGTCTTACACCATTCTACCCTCATATCATGTAATATAATCTGAATGTCTTACACCATTCTACCCTCATATCATGTAATGTAATCTGCATGTCTTACACCATTCTACCTTCATATCATGTAATGTAATCTGCATGTCTTACACCATTCTACCCTCATATCATGTAATGTAATCTGCATGTCTTACACCATTCTACCTTCATATCATGTAATGTAATCTGCATGTCTTACACCATTCTACCTTCATATCATGTAATGTAATCTGCATGTCTTACACCATTCTACCCTCATATCATGTAATGTAATCTGCATGTCTTACACCATTCTACCCCATATCATGTAATATAATCTGCATGTCTTACACCATTCTACCCCCATATCATGTAATATAATCTGCATATCTTACACCATTCTACCTTCATATCATGTAATGTAATCTGCATGTCTTACACCATTCTACCCTCATATCATGTAATGTAATCTGCATGTCTTACACCATTCTACCTTCATATCATGTAATGTAATCTGCATGTCTTACACCATTCTACCCTCATATCATGTAATGTAATCTGCATGTCTTACACCATTCTACCCTCATATCATGTAATGTAATCTGCATGTCTTACACCATTCTACCTTCATATCATGTAATGTAATCTGCATGTCTTACACCATTCTACCCTCATATCATGTATTGTAATCTGCATGTCTTACACCATTCTACCCATATATTATGTAATATAATCTGCATGTTTTACACCATTCTACCTTCATATCATGTAATGTAATCTGCATGTCTTACACCATTCTACCTTCATATCATGTAATGTAATCTGCATGTCTTACACCATTCTACCCTCATATCATGTAATGTAATCTGCATGTCTTACACCATTCTACCTTCATATCATGTAATGTAATCTGCATGTCTTACACCATACTACCATCATATCATGTAATGTAATCTGCATGTTTTACACCATTCCACCTTCATATCATGTAATGTAATCTGTATGTCTTACACCATTCTACCCTCATATCATGTAATGTAATCTGCATGTCTTACACCATTCTACCCTCATATCATGTAATGTAATCTGCATGTCTTACACCATTCTACCTTCATATCATGTAATGTAATCTGCATGTCTTACACCATTCTACCCTCATATCATGTAATGTAATCTGCATGTCTTACACCATTCTACCCCATATCATGTAATATAATCTGCATGTCTTACACCATTCTACCTTCATATCATGTAATGCAATCTGCATGTCTTACACCATTCTACCCTCATATCATGTAATGTAATCTGCAAGTCTTACACCATTCTACCTTCATATCATGTAATGTAATCTGCATGTCTTACACCATTCTACCCTCATATCATGTAATGTAATCTGCATGTCTTACACCATTCTACCTTCATATCATGTAATGTAATCTGCATGTCTTACACCATTCTACCCTCATATCATGTAATGTAATCTGCATGTCTTACACCATTCTACCTTCATATCATGTAATGTAATCTGCATGTCTTACACCATTCTACCCTCATATCATGTAATGTAATCTGCATGTCTTACACCATTCTACCTTCATATCATGTAATGTAATCTGCATGTCTTACACCATTCTACCCTCATATCATGTAATGTAATCTGCATGTCTTACACCATTCTACCCTCATATCATGTAATATAATCTGCATGTCTTACACCATTCTACCCCATATCATGTAATATAATCTGCATGTCTTACACCATTCTACCTTCATATCATGTAATGTAATCTGCATGTCTTACACCATTCTACCCTCATATCATGTAATGTAATCTGCATGTCTTACACCATTCTACCTTCATATCATGTAATGTAATCTGCATGTCTTACACCATTCTACCCTCATATCATGTAATGTAATCTGCATGTCTTACACCATTCTACCCTCATATCATGTAATGTAATCTGCATGTCTTACACCATTCTACCTTCATATCATGTAATGTAATCTGCATGTCTTACACCATTCTACCTTCATATCATGTAATGTAATCTGCATGTCTTACACCATTCTACCTTCATATCATGTAATATAATCTGCATGTCTTACACTATTCTACCCTCATATCATGTAATGTAATCTGCAAGTCTTACACCATTCTACCTTCATAACATTTAATGTAATCTGCATGTCTTACACCATTCTACCCTCATATGATGTAATGTAATCTGCATGTCTTACACCATTCTACTTTCATATCATGTAATGTAATCTGCATATCTTACACCATTCTACCTCCATAACATGTAATATAATCTGCATGTTTTACACCATTCTACCCTCTTATCATGTAATGTAATCTGCAAGTCTTACACCATTCTACCTTCATATCATGTAATGTAATCTGCATGTCTTACACCATTCTACCCTCATATCATGTAATGTAATCTGCAAGTCTTACACCATTCTACCTTCATATCATGTAATGTAATCTGCATGTCTTACACCATTCTACCCTCATATCATGTAATGTAATATGCATGTCTTACACCATTCTACCCCCATACCATGTAATGTAATCTGCATGTCTTACACCATTCTACCCTCATATCATGTATTGTAATCTGCATGTCTTACACCATTCTACCCCCATATCATGTAATGCAATCTGCATGTCATACACCATTCTACCCATATATTATGTAATATAATCTGCATGTCTTACACCATTCTACCCCATATCATGTAATATAATCTGCATGTCTTACACCATTCTACATTCATATCATGTAATGTTATCTGCATGTCTTACACAATTCTACCTTCATATCATGTAATGTAATCTGCATGTCTTACACCATTCTACCCTCATATCATGTAATGTAATCTGTATGTCTTACACCATTTTACCTTCATATCATGTAATGCAATCTGCATGTCTTACACCATTCTGCCCTCATATCATGTAATGTAATCTGCATGTCTTACACCATTCTACCCTCATATCATGTAATGTAATCTGCATGTCTTACACCATTCTACCTTCATATCATGTAATGTAATCTGCATGTCTTACACCATTCTACCCTCATATCATGTAATGTAATCTGCATGTCTTACACCATTCTACATTCATATCATGTAATGTAATCTGCATGTCTTACACCATTCTACCCTCATATCATGTAATATAATCTGAATGTCTTACACCATTCTACCCTCATATCATGTAATGTAATCTGCATGTCTTACACCATTCTACCCCATATCATGTAATATAATCTGCATGTCTTACACCATTCTACCCCATATCATGTAATATAATCTGCATATCATACACCATTCTACCCTCATATCATGTAATGTAATCTGTATGTCTTACACCATTTTACCTTCATATCATGTAATGCAATCTGCATGTCTTACACCATTCTGCCCTCATATTATGTAATGTAATCTGCATGTCTTACACCATTCTACCCTTATATCATGTAATGTAATCTGCATGTCTTACACCATTCTGCCTTCATATCATGTGATGTAATCTGCATGTCTTACACCATTCTACCCTCATATCATGTAATGTAATCTGCATGTCTTACACCATTCTACCTTCATATCATGTAATGTAATCTGCATGTCTTACACCATTCTACCCTCATATCATGTAATGTAATCTGCATGTCTTACACCATTCTACCCCATATCATGTAATGTAATCAGCATAAAAAAATACCACGAAAAGTCCAAACTGTAAAACAAAATCAGGAACGGGAAACCAAACAAAGCACTTGAAAGTGGTAAAAATAGCGTAAAAAAGCCTTTTAATTGCCGCTTTCGTCCGAAGACTTCATCAGAATACACACCAATACAAGTACTGACATTATATACTCTACTACAAAAGTGATAAAACAATAAAACAATTAACTAATCAACCAATCAATACTAAACTTGAAGCTGCTATAATTGAATACAAAGGATCTCACAATTAATTAAAAAATGTAGACAAACTCACTGAGTCCTTATCAATACTTAATCTAGAACCTTTTAAAAAACATTTGATGTTAATGGCCTCGTTTAAACCGTGGGGTCTATCCGCTTTTAACCTGACCTGCCATAATGTTTCCCTTTGTTCAACGTAATTCTTAAAGTCCCCCCCCCTGAGGTCCGATTTAACAACTTCCACAACTGAAAATAAAAATTTTTTAAAATTTATACAAACCAGAGAATGCTTAAATAAGGCACTATTGACGTCGTGTATTTTGATGTTATATACATGTTCACGTATACGGGCATTAAGACACCTGGTAGTCATGCCAACGTAGAAGGCGGAACAGGTACTGCACAAGGCGATATAAACAACCCCTTTAGTGCAACAATTGACATATCCAGGAACAGTAAAAGTCTGATCAATGCTGTCAATAACGACAACTGGACCCTTAGCTATATACCTGCACATATTGCAATTATTGCAGGCAAACATACCCTTGCCTAAAATTCTATTGTTGTCCTGGGTGTATTTGTTAAATTCGAGGGCTTTCTTGATGTTATAGTTATTTCTAAACACAAAACTGGGTTTCTTACCTAAAACTTTAAAAATATCAGAATTACCTTCTATTATCTTCCAGTTATTTTGTAAAATTTTTTTGATATTATTCCCATCCTTACTCATTTCTAAGGAACAAACCATGTTATCACAGTATTTAGATGTACCAGGTTTGTTACGAGAAGAAAGAACGTGACTAGAATCAAATTTGTCCAACAAAGCTGAATAATGTGATGTCCGTTTGCTCAACACTTCACTAATAATGTCGTCCAACAATTGCGATGGATACCCCCTTTGAAGAAACATTTTCCTAATAAATGCTAGTTCCACCATAAGGTCATTTTCATCTGATGTCATCCTACAGGCTCTAATGAACTGCCCCTTAGGGATGTTTCGTATCATATGTTTGGGGTGTGCACTTGAATAGTGTACGTAACTATTGGTAAATGTCTCCTTCCGGTGTATTTTACTCTTAAATTTGTTAACGCTGGAATCCCACCAAACACAGGTGTCCAAAAAATTAATAGATAAACCTGCACTTCCTAAGGTGAATTTTAGGAAACAGTCCATTTTGTTAATTTCCACGAGGAATTGATCGACTGTCGTTCGATTTCCCTCAATAATGAAAATTAAATCATCAACAAACCTTTGATAAAATAAAATCTGGAATTTACACTTCAAAAGACTCAAAAAAGTAACTTCCCACCAGATCATAACAATATTGGCATAAGAGGGTGCAGCTGGTGACCCCATAGCTACGCCTCTCTTTTGCCTGTAATATTTGTCTTTGAATAAAAAATAATTATTTTGTAGTATAATCTCTATAAACCTGCAAATAGTAGCAACCTGTCCAACAGTATGCTGTCCATTGTAATGTAATATATAACGAACGGCGTCAACGCCTTCTTCGTGCGGAATACATGTAAATAAAGAAATGACATCTATGGTGAAAATAAAATGTTTGTTAGGATCAAAGGCGTTGGTAGTAACAAAACCATTCAAATTAGTGAGAAAATGCCAAGAATCTAGAAGAAAAGATTCTTGCTTGGGTTGGAAAACCCTAAAAAAGGGGAAAACCTAAAAAAAAATTTTTTTGGCATTTCCAAAA
>NC_056732.1:313510350-313570350 GCF_019279795.1 Protopterus annectens
TATCTCAAATATTTTTAACACCCTCTCATATCATGTAATGTAATATGTATGTCTTACACCATTCTACCTTCATATCATGTAATGTAATCTGCATGTCTTACACCATTCTACCCTCATATCATGTAATGTAATCTGCATGTCTTACACCATTCTACCTTCATATCATGTAATGTAATCTGCATGTCTTACACCATTCTACCTTCATATCATGTAATGTAATCTGCATGTCTTACACCATTCTACCCTCATATCATGTAATGTAATCTGCATGTCTTACACCATTCTACCTTCATATCATGTAATGTAATCTGCATGTCTTACACCATTCTACCCTCATATCATGTAATGTAATCTGCATGTCTTACACCATTCTACCTTCATATCATGTAATGTAATCTGCATGTCTTACACCATTCTACCTTCATATCATGTAATGTAATCTGCATGTCTTACACCATTCTACCCTCATATCATGTAATGTAATCTGCAAGTCTTACACCATTCTACCTTCATATCATGTAATGTAATCTGCATGTCTTACACCATTCTACCCTCATATCATGTAATGTAATCTGCATGTCTTACACCATTCTACCCTCATATCATGTAATGTAATCTGCATGTCTTACACCTTCTACCCTCATATCATGTAATGTAATCTGCATGTCTTACACCATTCTACCCTCATATCATGTAATGTAATCTGCATGTCTTACACCATTCTACCTTCATATCATGTAATGTAATCTGCATGTCTTACACCATTCTGCCTTCATATCATGTGATGTAATCTGCATGTCTTACACCATTCTACCCCATATCAGGTAATGCAATCTGCATGTCTTACACCATTCTACCTTCATATCATGTAATGTAATCAGCATGTCTTACACCATTCTACCCTCATATCATGTAATGTAATCTGCATGTCTTACACCATTCTACCTTCATATCATGTAATGTAATCTGTATGTCTTACACAATTCTACCATCATATCATGTAATATAATCTGAATGTCTTACACCATTCTACCCTCATATCATGTAATGTAATCTGCATGTCTTACACCATTCTACCCTCATATCATGTAATGTAATCTGCATGTCTTACACCATTCTACCCTCATATCATGTAATGTAATCTGCATGTCTTACACCATTCTACCCTCATATCATGTAATGTAATCTGCATGTCTTACACCATTCTACCCTCATATCATGTAAAGTAATCTGCATGTCTTACACCATTCTACCCTCATATCATGTAATGTAATCTGCATGTCTTACACCATTCTACCCTCATATCATGTAATGTAATCTGCATGTCTTACACCATTCTACCTTCATATCATGTAATGTAATCTGCATGTCTTACACCATTCTACCCTCATATCATGTAATGTAATCTGCATGTCTTACACCATTCTACCCTCATATCATGTAATGTAATCTGCATGTCTTACACCATTCTACCTTCATATCATGTAATGTAATCTGCATGTCTTACACCATTCTACCCTCATATCATGTAATGTAATCTGCATGTCTTACACCATTCTACCTTCATATCATGTAATGTAATCTGCATGTCTTACACCATTCTACCCTCATATCATGTAATGTAATCTGCATGTCTTACACCATTCTACCCCCATATCATGTAATGTAATCTGCATGTCTTACACCATTCTACCTTCATATCATGTAATGTAATCTGCATGTCTTACACCATTCTACCCTCATATCATGTAATGTAATCTGCATGTCTTACACCATTCTACCCTCATATCATGTAATGTAATCTGCATGTCTTACACCATTCTACCCTCATATCATGTAATGTAATCTGCAAGTCTTACACCATTCTACCTTCATATCATGTAATGTAATCTGCATGTCTTACACCATTCTACCCTCATATCATGTAATGTAATCTGCAAGTCTTACACCATTCTACCTTCATATCATGTAATGTAATCTGCATGTCTTACACCATTCTACCTTCATATCATGTAATGTAATCTGCATGTCTTACACCATTCTACCCTCATATCATGTAATGTAATCTGCATGTCTTACACCATTCTACCCTTATATCATGTAATGTAATCTGCATGTCTTACACCATTCTACCCTCATATCATGTAATGTAATCTGCATGTCTTACACCATTCTACCCTCATATCATGTAATGTAATCTGCATGTCTTACACCATTCTACCTTCATATCATGTAATGTAATCTGCATGTCTTACACCATTCTACCCTCATATGATGTAATGTAATCTGCCTGTCTTACAACATTCTACCTTCATATCATGTAATGTAATCTGCATGTCTTACACCATTCTACCCTCATATCATGTAATGTAATCTGCATGTCTTACACCATTCTACCCTCATATCATGTAATGTAATCTGCATGTTTTACACCATTCTACCTTCATATCATGTAATGTAATCTGCATGTCTTACACCATTCTACCCTCATATCATGTAATGTAATCTGCATGTCTTACACCATTCTACCTTCATATCATGTAATGTAATCTGCATGTCTTACACCATTCTACCCTCATATCATGTAATGTAATCTGCATGTCTTACACCATTCTACCCCCATATCATGTAATGTAATCTGCATGTCTTACACCATTCTACCCTCATATCATGTAATGTAATCTGCATGTCTTACACCATTCTACCCTCATATCATGTAATGTAATCTGCATGTCTTACACCATTCTACCCTCATATCATATAATGTAATCTGCATGTCTTACACCATTCTACCCTCATATCATGTAATGTAATCTGCATGTCTTACACCATTCTACCCTCATATCATGTAATGTAATCTGCATGTCTTACACCATTCTACCCTCATATCATGTAATGTAATCTGCAAGTCTTAAACCATTCTACCTTTATATCAGGTAATGTAATCTGCATGTCTTACACCATTTTACCCTCATATCATGTAATGTAATCTGCAAGTCTTACACCATTCTACCTTCATATCATGTAATGTAATCTGCATGTCTTACACAATTCTACCCTCATATCATGTAATGTAATCTGCATGTCTTACACAATTCTACCCTCATATCATGTAATGTATTATGCATGTCTTACACCATTCTACCCCCATATCATGTAATGTAATCTCCATGTCTTACACCATTCTACCCCATATCATGTAATGCAATCTGCATGTCTTACACCATTCTGCCCTCATATTATGTAATGTAATCTGCATGTCTTACACCATTCTACCCTTATATCATGTAATGTAATCTGCATGTCTTACACCATTCTACCTTCATATCATGTAATGTAATCTGCATGTCTTACACCATTCTACCTTCATATCATGTAATGTAATCTGCATGTCTTACACCATTCTACCCTCATATCATGTAATGTAATCTGCATGTCTTACACCATTCTACCCTCATATCATGTAATGTAATCTGCATGTCTTACACCATTCTACCTTCATATCATGTAATGTAATCTGCATGTCTTACACCATTCTACCTCATATCATGTAATGTAATCTGCATGTCTTACACCATTCTACCCTCATATCATGTAATGTAATCTGCATGTCTTACACCATTCTACCCTCATGTCATGTAATGTAATCTGCATGTCTTACACCATTCTACCCTCATATCATGTAATGTAATCTGCATGTCTTACACCATTCTAACTTCATATCATGTAATGTAATCTGCATGTCTTACACCATTCTACCCTCATATCATGTAATGTAATCTGCATGTCTTACACCATTCTACCCTCATATCATGTAATGTAATCTGCATGTCTTACACCATTCTACCCTCATATCATGTAATGTAATCTGCATGTCTTACACCATTCTACCCTCATATCATGTAATGTAATCTGCATGTCTTACACCATTCTACCCTCATATCATGTAATGTAATCTGCATGTCTTACACCATTCTACCCTCATATCATGTAATGTAATCTGCATGTCTTACACCATTCTACCTTCATATCATGTAATGTAATCTGCATGTCTTACACCATTCTACCCTCATATCATGTAATGTAATCTGCATGTCTTACACCATTCTACCCTCATATCATGTAATGTAATCTGCAAGTCTTACACCATTCTACCTTCATATCATGTAATGTAATCTGCATGTCTTACACCATTCTACCCTCATATCATGTAATGTAATCTGCATGTCTTACACCATTCTACCCTCATATCATGTAATGTAATCTGCATGTCTTACACCATTCTACCCTCATATCATGTAATGTAATCTGCATGTCTTACACCATTCTACCCCCATATCATGTAATGTAATCTGCATGTCTTACACCATTCTACCCTCATATCATGTAATGTAATCTGCATGTCTTACACCATTCTACCTTCATATCATGTAATGTAATCTGCATGTCTTACACCATTCTACCCTCATATCATGTAATGTAATCTGCATGTCTTACACCATTCTACCCTCATATCATGTAATGTAATCTGCATGTCTTACACCATTCTACCCTCATATCATGTAATGTAATCTGCATGTCTTACACCATTCTACCCTCATATCATGTAATGTAATCTGCATGTCTTACACCATTCTACCCTCATATCATGTAATGTAATCTGCATGTCTTACACCATTCTACCTTCATATCATGTAATGTAATCTGCATGTCTTACACCATTCTACCCTCATATCATGTAATGTAATCTGCATGTTTTACACCATTCTACCCTCATATCATGTAATGTAATCTGCATGTCTTACACCATTCTACCCTCATATCATGTAATGTAATCTGCATGTCTTACACCATTCTACCCTCATATCATGTAATGTAATCTGCATGTCTTACACCATTCTACCCTCATATCATTTAATGTAATCTGCATATCTTACACCATTCTACCCTTATATCATGTAATGTAATCTGCATGTCTTACACCATTCTACCCTCATATCATGTAATGTAATCTGCATGTCTTACACCATTCTACCTTCATATCATGTAATGTAATCTGCATGTCTTACACCATTCTACCTCATATCATGTAATGTAATCTGCATGTCTTACACCATTCTGCCCTCATATCATGTAATGTAATCTGCAAGTCTTACACCATTCTACCTTCATATCATGTAATGTAATCTGCATGTCTTACACCATTCTACCCTCATATCATGTAATGTAATCTGCATGTCTTACACCATTCTACCCTCATATCATGTAATGTAATCTGCATGTCTTACACCATTCTACCCTCATATCATGTAATGTAATCTGCATGTCTTACACCATTCTACCCTCATATCATGTAATGTAATCTGCATGTCTTACACCATTCTACCTTCATATCATGTAATGTAATCTGCATGTCTTACACCATTCTACCCTCATATCATGTAATGTAATCTGCATGTCTTACACCATTCTACCTTCATATCATGTAATGTAATCTGCATGTCTTACACCATTCTACCCTCATATCATGTAATGTAATCTGCATGTCTTACACCATTCTACCCTCATATCATGTAATGTAATCTGCATGTCTTACACCATTCTACCTTCATATCATGTAATGTAATCTGCATGTCTTACACCATTCTACCCTCATATCATGTAATGTAATCTGCATGTCTTACACCATTCTACCTTCATATCATGTAATGTAATCTGCATGTCTTACACCATTCTACCTTCATATCATGTAATGTAATCTGCATGTCTTACACCATTCTACCCTCATATCATGTAATGTAATCTGCATGTCTTACACCATTCTACCCTCATATCATGTAATGTAATCTGCATGTCTTACACCATTCTACCCTCATATCATGTAATGTAATCTGCATGTCTTACACCATTCTACCCTCATATCATGTAATGTAATCTGCATGTCTTACACCATTCTACCCTCATATCATGTAATGTAATCTGCATGTCTTACACCATTCTACCCTCATATCATGTAATGTAATCTGCATGTCTTACACCATTCTACCCTCATATCATGTAATGTAATCTGCGTGTCTTACACCATTCGGCCTTCATATAATGTAATGTAATCTGCATGTCTTACACCATTCTACACTCATATCATGTAATGTAATCTGCATGTCTTACACCATTCTACATTCATATCATGTAATGCAATCTGCATGTCTTACACAATTTCTACCTCATAGAATGTAATATCTGCATGTCTTACACCATTCTACACCCATATCAAGTAATGTAATCTGCATGTCTTACACCATTCTACCCTCATATCATGTAATATAATCTGAATGTCTTACACCATTCTACCCTCATATCATGTAATGTAATCTGCATGTCTTACACCATTCTACATTCATATCATGAAATGTAATCTGCTGGTCTTACACCATTCTACCCTCATATCATGTAATATAATCTGCATATTTTACACCATTCTACCTTGATATCATGTAATGTAATCTGAAAGTCTTACACCATTCTACCCTCATATCATGTAATGTAATCTGCATGTCTTACACCATTCTGCCTTCATATCATGTAATGTAATCTGCATGTCTTACATCATTCTACCCCATATCATGTAATGTAATCTGCATGTCTTACACCATTCTACCCTCATATCATGTAATGTAATCTGCATGTCTTACACCATTCTACCCTCATGTCATGTAATGTAATCTGCATGTCTTACACCATTCTGCCTTCATATCATGTAATGTAATCTGCATGTCTTACATCATTCTAACCCCATATCATGTAATGTCATATGCATGTCTTACACCATTCTACCCTCATATCATGTAATGTAATCTGCATGTCTTACACCATTCTACCCTCATATCATGTAATGTAATCTGCAAGTCTTACACCATTCTACCTTCATATCATGTAATGTAATCTGCATGTCTTACACCATTCTACCCTCATATCATGTAATGTAATCTGCAAGTCTTACACCATTCTACCTTCATATCATGTAATGTAATCTGCATGTCTTACACCATTCTACCCTCATATCATGTAATGTAATCTGCAAGTCTTACACCATTCTACCTTCATATCATGTAATGTAATCTGCATGTCTTACACCATTCTACCCTCATATCATGTAATGTAATCTGCATGTCTTACACCATTCTACCCTCATATCATGTAATGTAATCTGCATGTTTTACACCATTCTACCCTCATATCATGTAATGTAATCTGCATGTCTTACACCATTCTACCCTCATATCATGTAATGTAATCTGCATGTCTTACACCATTCTACCTTCATATCATGTAATGTAATCTGCATGTCTTACACCATTCTACCCTCATATCATGTAATGTAATCTGCATGTCTTACACCATTCTACCCTCATATCATGTAATGTAATCTGCATGTCTTACACCATTCTACCCTCATATCATGTAATGTAATCTGCATGTCTTACACCATTCTACCTTCATATCATGTAATGTAATCTGCATGTCTTACACCATTCTACCCTCATATCATGTAATGTAATCTGCATGTCTTACACCATTCTACCTTCATATCATGTAATGTAATCTGCATGTCTTACACCATTCTACCCTCATATCATGTAATGTAATCTGCATGTCTTACACCATTCTACCCTCATATCATGTAATGTAATCTGCATGTCTTACACCATTCTACCTTCATATCATGTAATGTAATCTGCATGTCTTACACCATTCTACCCTCATATCATGTAATGTAATCTGCATGTCTTACACCATTCTACCCTCATATCATGTAATGTAATCTGCATGTCTTACACCATTCTACCTTCATATCATGTAATGTAATCTGCATGTCTTACACCATTCTACCTTCATATCATGTAATGTAATCTGCATGTCTTACACCATTCTACCCTCATATCATGTAATGTAATCTGCAAGTCTTACACCATTCTACCTTCATATCATGTAATGTAATCTGCATGTCTTACACCATTCTACCCTCATATCATGTAATGTAATCTGCAAGTCTTACACCATTCTACCTTCATATCATGTAATGTAATCTGCATGTCTTACACCATTCTACCCTCATATCATGTAATGTAATCTGCATGTCTTACACCATTCTACCCTCATATCATGTAATTTAATCTGCATGTCTTACACTTTTCTACCTTCATATCATTTAATGCAATCTGCATGTTTTACACCATTCTACCCTCTTATCATGTAAGGTAATCTGCATGTCTTACACTTTTCTACCTTCATATCATTTAATGCAATCTGCATGTTTTACACAATTCTACCCTCATATCATGTAAAGTAATCTACATGTTTTACACCATTCTACCCTCATATCATGTAATGTAATCTGGATGTTTTGCACCATTCTACCCTGATGTCATGTAACGTAATCTGCATGTCTTACACCCTTTTACCTTCATATCATATAATGTAATCTGCATGTCTTACACCATTCTACCTTCATATCATGTAATGTAATCTGCATGTCTTACACCATTCTACCCTTATATCATGTAATGTAATCTGCATGTCTTACACCATTCTACCCTCATATCATGTAATGTAATCTGCAAGTCTTACACCATTCTACCTTCATATCATGTAATGTAATCTGCATGTCTTACACCATTCTACCCTCATATCATGTAATGTAATCTGCCTGTCTCACACCATTCTACCTTCATATCATGTAATGTAATCTGCATGTCTTACACCATTCTACCCTCATATCATGTAATGTAATCTGCATGTCTTACACCATTCTACCCTCATATCATGTAATGTAATCTGCATGTCTTACACCATTCTACCTTCATATCATGTAATGTAATCTGCATGTCTTACACCATTCTACCTTCATATCATGTAATGTAATCTGCATGTCTTACACCATTCTACCTTCATATCATGTAATGTAATCTGCATGTCTTACACCATTCTACCTTCATATCATGTAATGTAATCTGCATGTCTTACACCATTCTACCTTCATATCATGTAATGTAATCTGCATGTCTTACACCATTCTACCCTCATATCATGTAATGTAATCTGCAAGTCTTACACCATTCTACCTTCATATCATGTAATGTAATCTGCATGTCTTACACCATTCTACCCTCATATCATGTAATGTAATCTGCATGTCTTACACCATTCTACCCTCATATCATGTAATGTAATCTGCATGTCTTACACCATTCTACCTTCATATCATGTAATGTAATCTGCATGTCTTACACCATTCTACCCTCATATCATGTAATGTAATCTGCATGTCTTACACCATTCTACCTTCATATCATGTAATGTAATCTGCATGTCTTACACCATTCTACCTTCATATCATGTAATGTAATCTGCATGTCTTACACCATTCTACCCTCATATCATGTAATGTAATCTGCATGTCTTACACCATTCTACCCTCATATCATGTAATGTAATCTGCATGTCTTACACCATTCTACCTTCATATCATGTAATGTAATCTGCATGTCTTACACCATTCTACCCTCATATCATGTAATGTAATCTGCAAGTCTTACACCATTCTACCTTCATATCATGTAATGTAATCTGCATGTCTTACACCATTCTACCCTCATATCATGTAATGTAATCTGCATGTCTTACACCATTCTACCCTCATATCATGTAATGTAATCTGCATGTCTTACACCATTCTACCCTCATATCATGTAATGTAATCTGCATGTCTTACACCATTCTACCTTCATATCATGTAATGTAATCTGCATGTCTTACACCATTCTACCTTCATATCATGTAATGTAATCTGCATGTCTTACACCATTCTACCCTCATATCATGTAATGTAATCTGCATGTCTTACACCATTCTACCTTCATATCATGTAATGTAATCTGCATGTCTTACACCATTCTACCCTCATATCATGTAATGTAATCTGCATGTCTTACACCATTCTACCCTCATATCATGTAATGTAATCTGCAAGTCTTACACCATTCTACCTTCATATCATGTAATGTAATCTGCATGTCTTACACCATTCTACCCTCATATCATGTAATGTAATCTGCATGTCTTACACCATTCTACCCTCATATCATGTAATGTAATCTGCATGTCTTACACCATTCTACCCTCATATCATGTAATGTAATCTGCATGTCTTACACCATTCTGCCTTCATATCATGTGATGTAATCTGCATGTCTTACACCATTCTACCCTCATATCATGTAATATAATCTGCATGTCTTACACCATTCTAACTTAGTATCATGTAATGAAATCTGCATGTCTTACACGATTCTACCTTCATATCATGTAATGTAATCTGCATGTCTTACACCATTCTACCCTCATATCATGTAATGTAATCTGCATGTCTTACACCATTCTACCTTCGTATCATGTAATGAAATCTGCATGTCTTACAGAATTCTACCCTCATATCATATAATGTAATCTGCATGTCTTACACCATTCTACCCCCATATCATGTAATGTAATCAGCATGTCTTACACCATTCTACCTTCATATCATGTAATGTAATCTGCATGTCTTTCACCATTCTACTTTCATATCATGCAATGTAATCTGCATGTCATACACCATTCTACCTTCATATCATTTAATGTAATCTGCATGTCTTACACCATTCTACCCTCATATCATGTAATGTAATCTGCATGTCTTACACCATTCTACCTTCATATCATGTAATGTAATCTGCATGTCTTACACCATTCTACCCTCATATCATGTAATGTAATCTGCATGTCTTACACCATTCTACCCTCATATCATGTAATGTAATCTGACTGTCTTACACCATTCTACCCTCATATCATGTAATGTAATCTGCATGTCTTACACCATTCTACCCTCATATCATGTAATGTAATCTGCAAGTCTTACACCATTCTACCTTCATATCATGTAATGTAATCTGCATGTCTTACACCATTCTACCTTCATATCATGTAATGTAATCTGCATGTCTTACACCATTCTACCCTCATATCATGTAATGTAATCTGCATGTCTTACACCATTCTACCCTCATATCATGTAATGTAATCTGCATGTCTTACACCATTCTACCCTCATATCATGTAATGTAATCTGCATGTCTTACACCATTCTACCCTCATGTCATGTAATGTAATCTGCATGTCTTACACCATTCGACTCTCATATCATGTAATGTAATTTGCATGTCTTACACCATTCTACCCTCATATCATGTAATTTAATCTGCATGTCTTACACCTTTCTACCCACATATCATGTAATGCAATCTGCATGTCTTAAACCATTCTACCTTTATATCATGTAATGTAATCTGCATGTCTTACACCATTCTCCCCTCATATCATGTAATGTAATCTGCAAGTTTTACACCATTCTACCTTCATATCATGTAATGTAAACTGCATGTCTTAAACCATTCTCCCCTCATATCATGTAATGTAATCTGCAAGTTTTACACCATTCTACCTTCATATCCTGTAATGTAAACTGCATGTCTTACACCATTCTACCCTCATATCATGTAATGTAATATGCATGTCTTACACCATTCTACCCTCATATCATGTAATGTAATCTGCATGTCTTACACCATTCTACCCTCATATCATGTAATGTAATCTGCATGTCTTACACCATTCTACCTTCATATCATGTAATGTAATCTGCATGTCTTACACCATTCTACCCTCATATCATGTAATGTAATCTGCATGTCTTACACCATTCTACCTTCATATCATGTAATGTAATCTGCATGTCTTACACCATTCTACCCTCATATCATGTAATGTAATCTGCATGTCTTACACCATTCTACCCTCATATCATGTAATGTAATCTGCATGTCTTACACCATTCTACCCTCATATCATGTAATGTAATCTGCATGTCTTACACCATTCTACCCTCATATCATGTAATGTAATCTGCATGTCTTACACCATTCTACCCTCATATCATGTAATGTAATCTGCATGTCTTACACAATTCTACCCTCATATCATGTAATGTAATCTGCATGTCTTACACCATTCTACCCCATATCATGTAATGTAATCTGCATGTCTTACACCATTCAACCTTCATATCATGTAATATAATCTGCATGTCTTACACCATTCTACCCTCATATCATGTAATGTAATCTGCATGTCTTACACCATTCTACCCTCATATCATGTAATGTAATCTGCATGTCTTACACCATTCTACCCTCATATCATGTAATGTAATCTGCATGTCTTACACCATTCTACCCTCATATCATGTAATGTAATCTGCATGTCTTACACCATTCTACCTTCATATCATGTAATGTAATCTGCATGTCTTACACCATTCTACCCTCATATCATGTAATGTAATCTGCATGTCTTACACCATTCTACCTTCATATCATGTAATGTAATCTGCATGTCTTACACCATTCTACCTTCATATCATGTAATGTAATCTGCATGTCTTACACCATTCTACCCTCATATCATGTAATGTAATCTGCATGTCTTACACCATTCTACCTTCATATCATGTAATGTAATCTGCATGTCTTACACCATTCTACCCTCATATCATGTAATGTAATCTGCATGTCTTACACCATTCTACCTTCATATCATGTAATGTAATCTGCATGTCTTACACCATTCTACCTTCATATCATGTAATGTAATCTGCATGTCTTACACCATTCTACCTTCATATCATGTAATGTAATCTGCATGTCTTACACCATTCTACCCTCATATCATGTAATGTAATCTGCAAGTCTTACACCATTCTACCTTCATATCATGTAATGTAATCTGCATGTCTTACACCATTCTACCCTCATATCATGTAATGTAATCTGCATGTCTTACACCATTCTACCCTCATATCATGTAATGTAATCTGCATGTCTTACACCATTCTACCTTCATATCATGTAATGTAATCTGCATGTCTTACACCATTCTACCCTCATATCATGTAATGTAATCTGCAAGTCTTACACCATTCTACCTTCATATCATGTAATGTAATCTGCATGTCTTACACCATTCTACCCTCATATCATGTAATGTAATCTGCATGTCTTACACCATTCTACCCTCATATCATGTAATGTAATCTGCATGTCTTACACCATTCTACCCTCATATCATGTAATGTAATCTGCATGTCTTACACCATTCTACCTTCATATCATGTAATGTAATCTGCATGTCTTACACCATTCTACCCTCATATCATGTAATGTAATCTGCATGTCTTACACCATTCTACCCTCATATCATGTAATGTAATCTGCATGTCTTACACCATTCTACCCTCATATCATGTAATGTAATCTGCATGTCTTACACCATTCTACCCTCATATCATGTAATGTAATCTGCATGTCTTACACCATTCTACCTTCATATCATGTAATGTAATCTGCATGTCTTACACCATTCTACCCCCATATCATGTAATGTAATCTGCATGTCTTACACCATTCTACCCTCATATCATGTAATGTAATCTGCATGTCTTACACCATTCTACCCTCATATCATGTAATGTAATCTGCATGTCTTACACCATTCTACCTTCATATCATGTGATGTAATCTGCATGTCTTACACCATTCTACCCTCATATCATGTAATGTAATCTGCATGTCTTACACCATTCTACCTTCATATCATGTAATGTAATCTGCATGTCTTACACCATTCTACCCTCATATCATGTAATGTAATCTGCATGTCTTACACCATTCTACCCACATATCATGTAATGTAATCTGCATGTCTTACACCATTCTACCTTCATATCATGTAATGTAATCTGCATGTCTTACACCATTCTACCTTCATATCATGTAATGTAATCTGCATGTCTTACACCATTCTACCCTCATATCATGTAATGTAATCTGCAAGTCTTACACCATTCTACCTTCATATCATGTAATGTAATCTGCATGTCTTACACCATTCTACCCTCATATCATGTAATGTAATCTGCATGTCTTACACCATTCTACCTTCATATCATGTAATGTAATCTGCATGTCTTACACCATTCTACCCTCATATCATGTAATGTAATCTGCATGTCTTACACCATTCTACCTTCATATCATGTAATGTAATCTGCATGTCTTACACCATTCTACCCTCATATCATGTAATGTAATCTGCAAGTCTTACACCATTCTACCTTCATATCATGTAATGTAATCTGCATGTCTTACACCATTCTACCCTCATATCATGTAATGTAATCTGCATGTCTTACACCATTCTACCTTCATATCATGTAATGTAATCTGCATGTCTTACACCATTCTACCCTCATATCATGTAATGTAATCTGCAAGTCTTACACCATTCTACCTTCATATCATGTAATGTAATCTGCATGTCTTACACCATTCTACCCTCATATCATGTAATGTAATCTGCATGTCTTACACCATTCTACCCTCATATCATGTAATGTAATCTGCATGTCTTACACCATTCTACCCTCATATCATGTAATGTAATCTGCATGTCTTACACCATTCTACCTTCATATCATGTAATGTAATCTGCATGTCTTACACCATTCTACCCTCATATCATGTAATGTAATCTGCATGTCTTACACCATTCTACCTTCATATCATGTAATGTAATCTGCATGTCTTACACCATTCTACCCTCATATCATGTAATGTAATCTGCAAGTCTTACACCATTCTACCTTCATATCATGTAATGTAATCTGCATGTCTTACACCATTCTACCCTCATATCATGTAATGTAATCTGCATGTCTTACACCATTCTACCTTCATATCATGTAATGTAATCTGCATGTCTTACACCATTCTACCCTCATATCATGTAATGTAATCTGCATGTCTTACACCATTCTACCCTCATATCATGTAATGTAATCTGCATGTCTTACACCATTCTACCCTCATATCATGTAATGTAATCTGCATGTCTTACACCATTCTACCTTCATATCATGTAATGTAATCTGCATGTCTTACACCATTCTACCTTCATATCATGTAATGTAATCTGCATGTCTTACACCATTCTACCCTCATATCATGTAATGTAATCTGCATGTCTTACACCATTCTACCTTCATATCATGTAATGTAATCTGCATGTCTTACACCATTCTACCTTCATATCATGTAATGTAATCTGCATGTCTTACACCATTCTACCCTCATATCATGTAATGTAATCTGCATGTCTTACACCATTCTACCCTCATATCATGTAATGTAATCTGCATGTCTTACACCATTCTACCTTCATATCATGTAATGTAATCTGCATGTCTTACACCATTCTACCCTCATATCATGTAATGTAATCTGCATGTCTTACACCATTCTACCCTCATATCATGTAATGTAATCTGCATGTCTTACACCATTCTACCCTCATATGATGTAATGTAATCTGCATGTCTTACACCATTCTACCTTCATATCATGTAATGTAATCTGCATGTCTTACACCATTCTACCCTCATATCATGTAATGTAATCTGCATGTCTTACACCATTCTACCTTCATATCATGTAATGTAATCTGCATGTCTTACACCATTCTACCCTCATATCATGTAATGTAATCTGCATGTCTTACACCATTCTACCTTCATATCATGTAATGTAATCTGCATGTCTTACACCATTCTACCCTCATATCATGTAATGTAATCTGCAAGTCTTACACCATTCTACCTTCATATCATGTAATGTAATCTGCATGTCTTACACCATTCTACCCTCATATCATGTAATGTAATCTGCAAGTCTTACACCATTCTACCTTCATATCATGTAATGTAATCTGCATGTCTTACACCATTCTACCCTCATATCATGTAATGTAATCTGCATGTCTTACACCATTCTACCTTCATATCATGTAATGTAATCTGCATGTCTTACACCATTCTACCCTCATATCATGTAATGTAATCTGCATGTCTTACACCATTCTACCCTCATATCATATAATGTAATCTGCATGTCTTACGTCATTCTACCCCCATATCATGTAATGTAATCTGCCTGTCTCACACCATTCTACCTTCATATCATGTAATGTAATCTGCATGTCTTACACCATTCTACCTTCATATCATATAATGTAATCTGCATGTCTTACGTCATTCTACCCCCATATCATGTAATGTAATCAGCATGTTTTACACCATGCTACCCTCTTATCATGTAAGGTAATCTGCATGGCTTACACCATTCTACCCTCATATCATGTAATGTACTCTGCATGTCTTACACCATTCTACCCTCATATCATGTAATTTAATCTGCATGTCTTACACCATTCTACCCTCATATCATGTAATGTAATCTGCATGTCTTACACCATTCTACCCTCATATCATGTAATGTAATCTGCATGTCTTACACCATTCTACCCTCATATCATGTAATGTAATCTGCATGTCTTACACCATTCTACCCTCATATCATGTAATTTAATCTGCATGTCTTACACTTTTCTACCTTCATATCATTTAATGCAATCTGCATGTTTTACACAATTCTACCCTCATATCATGTAAAGTAATCTGCATGTCTTACACCATTCTACCCTCATATCATGTAATGTAATCTGCATGTCTTACACCATTCTACCCTCATATCATGTAATGTAATCTGCATGTCTTACACCATTCTACCTTCATATCATGTAATGTAATCTGCATGTCTTACACCATTCTACCCTCATATCATATAATGTAATCTGCATGTCTTACACCATTCTACCCCCATATCATGTAATGTAATCTGCATGTCTTACACCATTCTACCTTCATATCATGTAATGTAATCTGCATGTCTTACACCATTCTACCCTCATATCATGTAATGTAATCTGCAAGTCTTACACCATTCTACCTTCATATCATTTAATGTAATCTGCATGTCTTACACCATTCTACCCTCATATGATGTAATGTAATCTGCCTGTCTTACACCATTCTACCTTCATATCATGTAATGTAATCTGCATATCTTACACCATTCTACCTCCATAGCATGTAATATAATCTGCATGTTTTACACCATTCTACCCTCATATCATGTAATGTAATCTGCATGTCTTACACCATTCTACCTTCATATCATGTAATGTAATCTGCATGTCTTACACCATTCTACCCTCATATCATGTAATGTAATCTGCATGTCTTACACCATTCTACCCTCATATCATGTAATGTAATCTGCATGTCTTACACCATTCTACCCTCATATCATGTAATGTAATCAGCATGTCTTACAGCATTCTACCTTCATATCATGTAATGTAATCTGCATGTCTTACACCATTCTACCTCATATCATGTAATGTAATCTGCATGTCTTACACCATTCTACCCTCATATCATGTAATGTAATCTTCATGTCTTACACCATTCTACCTTCATATAATGTAATGTAATCTGCATGTCTTACACCATTCTACCCTCATATCATGTAATGTAATCTGCATGTCTTACACCATTCTACCCTCATATCATGTAATGTAATCTGCATGTCTTACACCATTCTACCTTCATATCATGTAATGTAATCTGCATGTCTTACACCATTCTACCTTCATATCATGTAATGTAATCTGCATGTCTTACACCATTCTACCCTCATATCATGTAATGTAATCTGCATGTCTTACACCATTCTACCCTCATATCATGTAATGTAATCTGCATGTCTTACACCATTCTACCTTCATATCATGTAATGTAATCTGCATGTCTTACACCATTCTACCTTCATATCATGTAATGTAATCTGCATGTCTTACACCATTCTACCCTCATATCATGTAATGTAATCTGCATGTCTTACACCATTCTACCCTCATATCATGTAATGTAATCTGCAAGTCTTACACCATTCTACCTTCATATCATGTAATGTAATCTGCATGTCTTACACCATTCTACCCTCATATCATGTAATGTAATCTGCATGTCTTACACCATTCTACCTTCATATCATGTAATGTAATCTGCATGTTTTAAATGATTCTACCCTCATATCATGTAATGTAATCTGCATGTCTTACACCATTCTACCCTCATATCATGTGATGTAATTTGCATGTCTTACACCATTCTTCCCTCATATGATGTAATGTAATCTGCATCTCTTACACTATTCTACCTTCATATCATGCAATCTAATCTGCATGTCTTACTCCATTCTATCTTCATAACATGTAATATAATCTGCATGTCTTACACCATTCTACCATCATATTATGTAATGTAATCTGCAAGTCTTACACCATTCTACCTTCATACTATGAAATGTAATCTGCATGTCTAACACCATTCTACCATCATATCATGTAATGTAATCTGCATATCTTACACCATTCTACCTTCACATCATGTAATGTAATCTGCATATCTTACACCATTCTCCCCTGAAATCATTTAATGTAATCTGTATGTTTTACACCATTCTACCCTCATATCATGTAATATAATCTGCATGTCTCACACAATTCTGCCCTCATATTATGTAATGTAATCTGCATGTCTTACACCATTCTACCCTCATATCATGTAATGTAATCTGCATGTCTTACACCATTCTACCTTCATATCATGTAATGTAATCTGCATGTCTTACACCATTCTACCTTCATATCATGTAATGTAATCTGCATGTCTTACACCATTCTACCTTCATATCATGTAATGTAATCTGCATGTCTTACACCATTCTACCTTCATATCATGTAATGTAATCTGCATGTCTTACACCATTCTACCTTCATATCATGTAATGTAATCTGCATGTCTTACACCATTCTACCTTCATATCATGTAATGTAATCTGCATGTCTTACACCATTCTACCTTCATATCATGTAATGTAATCTGCATGTCTTACACCATTCTACCTTCATATCATGTAATGTAATCTGCATGTCTTACACCATTCTACCCTCATATCATGTAATGTAATCTGCATGTCTTACACCATTCTACCCCATATCATGTAATGTAATCTGCATGTCTTACACCATTCTACCCTCATATCATGTAATGTAATCTGCATGTCTTACACCATTCTACCCTCATATCATGTAATGTAATCTGCATGTCTTACACCATTCTACCCTCATATCATGTAATGTAATCTGCATGTCTTACACCATTCTACCTTCATATCATGTAATGTAATCTGCATGTCTTACACCATTCTACCCTCATATCATGTAATGTAATCTGCATGTCTTACACCATTCTACCCTCATATCATGTAATGTAATCTGCATGTCTTACACCATTCTACCCCCATATCATGTAATGTAATCTGCATGTCTTACACCATTCTACCCCCATATCATACTCTTGCTTCTGTCTTCTCTACTTAAAAAAATCTGTGAAATTGCTAAACAAATTAACTGGCCATGGCTAACTAGGTTCAGATGGAATGTGATCTTGCTTTACTAATTCCTGTAGGGATTTTATTGTTTATCTAATCTGACATCTGTTCACTTTTTCACATTAACAGAGGATATTTTCAAGTCTGCAGAAGGATGCAGCCACATTCAACTTCTCCCAGAGAAACTCCCTGTCCAACACGTGTATCATACTAGTTATATTCTTTCTTCCCCTTTTCCTTCTTTAATGAAATCCTTGAAATTGTTGTATATCTCCAAGTTTTAAAATGTATTGATACCCATCATATTATCTAGTCACTTCAGTGACATTTTTGACAGTTTAATTTAGCACCAAAACTATTGCATTTTCTTTAAATGTCTTAATTCTGACAGCTATTGATGGAAGCTTTTTGTCTCTCACTGTCTTTACTGACCTCTATGAAATCTTTCATCAGACAACTACAACTTTATTCTCATCTCCTTACACTCTCTAAACTTGTCCAAATAAGTCAGAAATCAGTATTTTGATTGTTTATGCATAGATTTTCCAGATTAGAATCAGCTCTGAGTTATTCTCCACCCTTATTACACTAGAATCCCCCAAGGATCTATATTGGGTCTTTTTCTTTCTCTATTTTTTAACTCCCTGATTTTGGAACTGCAACTTATCAAAGTCTTTATATATGTCGGTGTCTTAGTGCTCACTCTCTCTGGGTTTCATTTTTGCAGTCAGCATCAAATCTGACTTCCACAGTATCTTTCCAAAATCTGTTCCTGGCTACCATTTCATAACATCCAAACCTTTGTGCTATGTCAGTCTGTCAAAAGTTCCCAGTTGTAATAATTCAATGACTGCTTAAAATTTAATTTTCTACTACCAACATCATTCTGTTCAACTTGTCCTGACCTTCACAAACCTCTGTTAGCTCTTCCCCATGCCATCCACTGTTAATTTTTCTGAAAAGAAGAATTAACCAGGCTTTCTTTGATCCTGGGAAGATCTATCTTATTACCCCCTAAATATCATACTGCCATTGGATAAGGGATTCTCCATCAACAACCAGAAATTATCTTCCTCTTCTGGCTTTCTTCTTTAGCAAAAAACACAGTTTTAAAAATCTCACATCAAATATCTACAGTTTTATCTCGCCACTTAAACTTAAATATTAACTTAAATATTAATATGTCACCATTTCTTATTCTTACTGGTGACCTGTAAATTAAAAGAAAATAATTTATTAAAAACTAATTTCTAAAATTCTTAAATTGAACCCCACTGCATCTCATTACAAATTATCTCCTAAACCAACCACTTTTTCCATAAGATCCCACACCAGAGAGTCAAGTTTCCGAGGTCTACTGATCATCTACTTTTCTCAGATTATACTGTTGTGCCTAATAAATGCTAAATTATAAGGCATGGGATGCTTTCCCCTCACTCTAACACAAACACACACACACACACACACACACACACACACACACACACACACACACACACACACACACACACACACACACACACACACACACACACACACACACACACACACACACACACACATGCACACACATGCACACACACACACACACACACACACACAAACACACATACACAGACACACTGAACTCTGGAACTCTCCCTGACTTTATACTCACCCTGCTTTCTCAGCTTAAAGATACAACTTGCTCCTGTTAAGGTTTCTTCTAATTTTGCTCACCCCCCACATCCCACTTTCCTACACCCAGTTTTATATAACATACCTATGTTAGCTGACAAAGAAATAAAAAGAGAAAAAATATACTTAGCAGTATTCTTTTCTTAATCTGTATTTCTTGATTCGTATTTCTTTCTTTTCTTTTCCTTTTCTGTTTTTAAATAAACTTTTACAGATCAGAAAAAAACACAACAGAAAAAATCAAGAAATTATAACAGAAAACATACACAAAACTATATTCCGATTACAACTGTATCCTTAGTTATAAAACACAGGAATATGTAAAATGTTATAAAACAATAACATTCTCTTGAGAAATACAGAATAAAAAATTAAAAGAAAACAGTGAAAATAAAATTGAAAAAGTAAAGTAGAAAGGTAAGCTGCATTCAATGCTCAGTGCATTAAATGTTAGTAAAGTAGAAAGGTAAGCTGCATTTAATGCTCAGTGCATTAAATGTTAGTAAAGTAGAAAGGGAAGCTGCATTCAATGCTCAGTGCATTAAATGTTAGTAAAGTAGAAAGGGAAGCTGCATTTAATAATCAGTGCATTAAATGTTAGTAAAGTAGAAAGGGAAGCTGCATTTAATGCTCAGTGCATTAAATGCTAGTAAAGTAGAAAGGGAAGCTGCATTCAATGCTCAGTGCATTAAATGTTAGAAAAGTAGAAAGGGAAGCTGCATTCAATGCTCAGTGCATTAAATGTTAGTAAAGTAGAAAGGGAAGCTGCATTCAATGCTCAGTGGATTAAATGTTAGTAAAGTAGAAAGGGAAGCTGCATTTAATACTCAGTGCATTGAATGTTAGTAAAGTAGAAAGGGAAGCTGCGTTCAATGCTCAGTGCATTAAATGTTAGTAAAGTAGAGAGGGAAGCTGCTTTTAATGCTCAGTGCATTAAATGTTAGTAAAGTAGAAAGGGAAGCTGCATTCAATGCTCAGTGCATTAAATGTTAGTAAAGTAGAAAGGGAAGCTGCATTCAATGCTCAGTGCATTAAATGTTAGTAAAGTAGAAAGGGAAGCTGCATTCAATGCTAATTGCATTAAATGATAGTAAAGTAGAAAGGGAAGCTGCATTCAATGCTCAGTGCATTAAATGTTAGTAAAGTAGAAAGGGAAGCTGCATTCAATGCTCAGTGCATTAAATGTTAGTAAAGTAGAAAGGGAAGCTGCATTCAATGCTCAGTGCATTAAATGTTAGTAAAGTAGAAAGGGAAGCTGCATTCAATGCTCAGTGGATTAAATGTTAGTAAAGTAGAAAGGGAAGCTGCATTTAATACTCAGTGCATTAAATGTTAGTAAAGTAGAAAGGGAAGCTGCGTTCAATGCTCAGTGCATTAAATGTTAGTAAAGTAGAAAGGGAAGCTGCTTTTAATGCTCAGTGCATTAAATGTTAGTAAAGTAGAAAGGGAAGCTGCATTCAATGCTCAGTGCATTAAATGTTAGTAAAGTAGAAAGGGAAGCTGCATTCAATGCTCAGTGCATTAAATGTTAGTAAAGTAGAAAGGGAAGCTGCATTCAATGCTCAGTGCATTAAATGATAGTAAAGTAGAAAGGAAGCTGCATTCAATGCTCAGTGCATTAAATGTTAGTAAAGTAGAAAGGGAAGCTGCATTCAATGCTCAGTGCATTAAATGTTAGTAAAGTAGAAAGGGAAGCTGCATTCAATGCTCAGTGCATTAAATGTTAGTAAAGTAGAAAGGGAAGCTGCATTCAATGCTCAGTGCATTAAATGTTAGTAAAGTAGAACGGTAAGCTGCATTCAATGCTCAGTGCATTAAATGTTAGTAAAGTAGAACGGTAAGCTGCATTCAATGCTCAGTGCATTAGATGTTAGTAAAGTAGAACGGTAAGCTGCATTCAATGCTCAGTGCATTAAATATTAGTAAAGTAGAATGGTAAGCTGCATTCAATGCTCAGTGCATTAAATGTTAGTAAAGTAGAAAGGGAAGCTGCATTCAATGCTCAGTGCATTAAATGTTAGTAAAGTAGAACGGTAAGCTGCATTCAATGCTCAGTGCATTAAATGTTAGTAAAGTAGAACGGTAAGCTGCATTCAATGCTCAGTGCATTAAATGTTAGTAAAGTAGAACGGTAAGCTGCATTCAATGCTCAGTGCATTAAATGTTAGTAAAGTAGAACGGTAAGCTGCATTCAATGCTCAGTGCATTAAATGTTAGTAAAGTAGAACGCTAAGCTGCTTTCAATGCTCAGTGCATTAAATGTTAGTAAAGTAGAACGGTAAGCTGCATTCAATGCTCAGTGCATTAAATGTTAGTAAAGTAGAACGGTAAGCTGCATTCAATGCTCAGTGCATTAAATGTTAGTAAAGTAGAACAGTCAGCTGCATTCAATGTTCAGTGCATTAAATGTTAGTAAAGTAGAACGGTCAGCTGCATTCAATGCTCAGTGCATTAATTGTTAGTAAAGCAGAAAGGTAAGCTGCATTCAATGCTCAGTGCATTAAATGTTAGTAAAGTAGAAAGGTAAGCTGCATGTAATACTCAGTGCATTAAATGTTAGTAAAGTAGAAAGGTAAGCTACATGTAAGGCTCAGTGCATTAAATGTTAGTAAAGTAGAAAGGTAAGCTGCATTCAATGCTCAGTGCATTAAATGTTAGTAAAGTAGAAAGGTAAGATGCATTCAATGCTCAGTGCATTAAATGTTAGTAAAGTAAAAAGGTAAGCTGCATTCAATGCTCAGTGCATTAAATGTTAGTAAAGTAGAAAGGTAAGCTGCATGCAATGCTCAGTGCATTAAATGTTAGTAAAGTAGAACGGTAAGCTGCATTCAATGCTCAGTGCATTAAATGTTAGTAAAGTAAAAAGGTAAGCTGCATTCAATGCTCAGTGCATTAAATGTTGCTGCTACATGTTATTATTGCAATCTTGTTCCTAATTCAGATTTTAACTCATTAATCCATAGAGATGCAACCAAGTTTCTTCACTAGGATCACTCTATTAAATCTGGTATCACTTATTCATATTTAAATTAATAATTCTAAAACCGTGCTACATATACATTATTGATTTATTTCATGTTAAAGCTTATGTGGTGCATTTAATTCTGTCTAATGGAGCTAGATATTTGTTCATATGCTATTTATATATCATAATTTCCATTTATTTCTAAATCTCTTAAGAACAAAATGACAAAAACAGAGCAGCTCACATATTACTTATGAAAGCTCACATCTGGATGACAAAACTGCTACTGACAGCATGTGTGTAGCTCAAGTGTTACTGAGGTATTGTAACGTGTATACAGAACATTAAAAAATAATATTTACAGTGCTATTGTGACTTATAAAATCCAGTTTATACCCTAGAAATTGTGACAACTGTATTAGTGCTATAACATTTATAATTTACACATTTTTGTAATGCTTATAGTTCTATAAATATGGACATTTGTTTAACCTTATGGAGTAACTTGAGTCTGTTTAAAGGTAGTGAATGCAGCCACTGGAATTTAGAGTACAAACCTCCAGATTCACATTGGAGGAAATAATTTAAATTCAATCACCCATTAAATGCAGTTAATATTCACTTACAGATACCTCCAATCCACTTGACCTTTTAAACCAGTATGTAATGCTTAATTAATATTCAGTGCACAAGTGGAGAAAGGAATGACTCTTACACTTATGCATTATGAAGAACCCTTATAATCCCCACCACACATACTAAACAAGGTCTTTGGTTTAGCAGTGCATTTATTCTGCTCATAATTGGGCATCCCTGGTTACATCATGCAACAACAATGTAATTCATTATTTACCATATATATATATATATATATATATATATATATATATATATATATATGTGTGTGTGTGTGTGTGTGTGCATGTGCATGTGTGTGTGTGTGTGTGTGTGTGTGTCTATATTTATATATCTGTGTTATATATGAATATCATCATCCCTATTTTCCAGTCATATTATCTCATTCATCTACACATAACAATAAAATTCTGCACTGAAGAAAAAATGATTTATAGTCATAATGCAATATAGGTACCTTCAAAAATCACAGGTGGTCCACAGCTTATATTGCTGCCCTTATAAAATGCATGCAACTAACAAAAAAGAACCTCTGTTATGTGACCCAAGACTTTCAACTTATACAAATTTTACATCCATTTAACATAGTACTTCTCAAAAAACCTGAACTATATAACAACCATATTTTTATACTTTATCCATGCATCAAAAGTATCAGTCTTATCACTGGAACAGGAATATATATATAATAATTATAATTGAATGTTGCTATAGCATAAGTAACAATCATATGACCATCAATATCCAATCAGGTAAATTCCAGTTCCTGAGATATACAGCCTCCTGCAACTATGTTCCTCAGGCATTGTTACATATAATATTGTCAAAAACAAATTCAGACCGTACACAAAAAAGTTAGCTTTATAGGTTCATAGGCAAGTAGTAGGCTAGCTGCGCTTGTGGGACATTTGAAATATTGTCAATTCCCCTTTCAAAGGTGAGAATCAATCCCTGTAACTTGTGTCTGTCAGGTAAACATCTTAACCATTACATGAATCCCCACCCTTTAAACAATGCTAGGCTATCAGTCTGCAGACTATTACAAGTCTAGGCAATAACTAGAGGTGAGAATCAAACTTTGTACTTTGAGGTAATGATTTTAACCATTATGCCAACTCCTGTCCCAATTATGCACACAAATAATTAGAAATTAAAGTCAGAATAAATCTTCACGTCAATCATGAGTAAAATGGCTATAGATATTTTCTGAGATCTAGCTGTTAATGCAGAGTATTAAGGATCTGTCCTTTTAATGAGCTGCTTTCTTTAACTAAATGTACACAGTTTGAATCCTTCGACCTCCGTTTGCCTGTTGCATCACTCCAAGCAAGTTGCTTAATATGACACTGCTCCCAGGCTTAGTTTGAAAAAGGTTTGTGTGGAACAGGGTTTTATCTGATTAAGAAATGCAAATAATGAAATGTCTTAATGTGGATCTTAAAACATGAAAAGCGTCACTGAATACAATCACATCATTATTTTCTAGTGTTAACACCTTCTCAATGTCGAGATTGACATAATGATTCTAGAGATTTTGCATTAGAGAATAATGTGTTAAACACATTTTCTTGTCAATATTTTATCATTAGATTTTAAAGCAGTAAGGCATTAAACATATAGCAACCAAAAACAATGCCGGTGCTCAGATGAGGATAATAAAATGGAAATGCCTGAATAGAAAGCAACTATAGCAGCATGTGCTTACTGTAAAACAACCTCTCGATGTAGAGCTTAAAACAATAAAGCAACAATTTTCAAAGATGACCATAATATGTATCTTCCAATAAAAGCAATATGCAAGTATTTTTTAAATGAAAACCAAATTCTGTTCATACAGTTTTCTGCTCTAGGTAATGGTCATATCTGTATAATTTGGAAAACTAAGATATTTCAGAAGATATTCATTGAAGAATATAGACCAGAGCTGTAACTGAAATATTGCACTATTATAATATTATAGTTTGTAATACCATAATGAATTAACAGGAGCAATCACTTCAGTATGGATACCATAAATTCACAGCTTTGTGATGTTGCACACATTACGTTTTCTACAGTGTCCTGAACTGCACTTAAGGTTCAAAAGAGCCCACACACACACACACACATACACACACACACACACACACACACACACACACACACACACACACACACACACACACACACACACATATTTATTTTTATGCAGGGTCATTAATAAGATAAAAATCTAGCTGTGCCACAACTGAAGTACCATACTGTCTTCAGAAGTCATGAAGCATGTCAAGAGTCCACAGCTGTACTATTCATCTATTCATGGCTGCTTTCAGAAAACGTTCACATAAAGAAAAAAATGCAACTATCTTTGGAAATACAATAATCAATTACTATTTGAATTAAACCACTGTTATTCAAAATCTTATTATATACCTTTCTCTTATCACTGGACATTATTAAATGGACAAGAAAACACAGCTTTTCCATCTTCTTGGTTATTATGCTCCCAATATTCTCCTAGCACAACACCTTTATTATTTTTAACCAGTAGTGATTCCTGCAAAACATCAGCTGCAGGCTGGGCTAAGATGAATGACTGCATAGCTGTATGAAAATAAACATGCAATGCCTGCAGGAATGATCGCTAATAGTAATAGGAAATTTTAGCATCTGTTACATAGTCATCTATGAGAAATCATGGTCAGCCAACATATTTCTATCTTCTACCATTAATGTCTTAATTTGTTGCTAAAACTATGTCAGAATCTTCTCCTCATAGCACCAACTCACAATCTGAACCAGTGTCACTTTTGTATAGTCATAAGCTTTATCAGATGTCAGTGACAGCAGTCTGTAACCCCTTCCAATCAACAGAAACCATTAAAAAAAAGACTTCACCTGAGCCGTTTTTATCTTCAAAAACTCAAAACAACTAAATCTTTTTTTCATAGTGCAAGATTTTACTCATCTGCAAATTGTGCCGTCTTGCTTTCTAACTAATGTCACCAATTTCTGTTCTCAGCATAGGATCTGTCTACTAATCTCCAATGACTTATTTTTGACATCATTTTCTCATTGCACAAATGGTAACATGGAGTATACTGCTCTTTTAAAAAGTCAGTAGAACTAGCTTTGAGATGCTTAATGTAATAGTTTAGACTCCATACACAACCTACACAACCTTCCTCTGCTGCCTCAGTGTTTCAATGGCGCCTTTCTTTAGAGATTTTTAAAGTCTCATAACTCTTCCATAGTTCATTAACAAAATACTTAATGTCATTAGTTACCCTTTCAATCTTTTTCCGCCCTGCTCCTTAACCCATCCCTCTTCCTCAGTTAGATCTGAATCCATCCTTAGAAAGACAATTACATAAAGTTATCCTAAAGCCAAAATTATATTGAAAAACATATTTGATGCAAAAATAGCGTTTAGTTATTCTAATTATATTATTTTGATATTAAGCTATACATCTGCAGAAATGAGTAAATAACATCACAAAATGCTAAAAATGTTGATTTTAATTTGTAATTTATGATATTTCATTATGGAATTCTGTATTACCTAATATATATCTTATAAATTCTACAGTTGTAGTTATGAAACAGAAAATGATACTCAAAGCAAACAGCAGGAATAACTTTATACGTACGTATGTATGTATGTATGTATGTATGTATGCATTTATTTATTCATTCATTTCAGTTTGATAACTTGGTTAGTAGGCAGGCTGACATGCCCTTTTCAGTTGTGATACAGGCCTGAATAGCAAAAAATACAAATTACAGTTAACTTAGGATATAAGTAGTGCTCAACATTATAATGCAGTTTAGTTAAAGGCTATAACAAAACAGTAATTTGAGTGAAGGAAAGAACAATAACAGTGAGTCGTGTACACAACATAGGTGGCATGATATTTGCAACATTTACAGCTGGAGGTACACTTTATATGGAATTTGATATTTACAGTAATTACAGTTACAGGTCCATTGTTTACAAAAATAAAATAGCTAGAAGTTGTAAGTCATAGGAACTTTATTAGTGAAGTTTGCTATAACAACTAATGGCTTTGCATTCTATATATTCTTTATAATGATAACTAAGTGCTTCTTGTTACATGCATGCAAAACATAATCGAAACAAACCAAAGTAAGCTTGAGATCCAGATAACCACTTATAAAGGATCATCAAATATTTTTAATTAGTATTTATTTGGCTCAAGTTTTTACTTCATTTTACTTTGAAAAATTCTCAGATATATAGAGAAATATTTTACTGGTGTAATATAGTTTTCTTCTTTGACTCTATTATTTCTGATAGTGGTTTTTGTTTATTAGCTATTTATGATACTTACTCCTGCTACTGTTACTCTTGACAGACTCATATTTTTTTTTGTTTAATTGAGTAAAAGTTACAGCATCAAAATAATGCCTAATTATGCTCTGTTCAGTTCATAAATGTGGTTTGTAATTTTCTTTCAGTCCTGTACTGCTGCAGAAATGGGGATCTGTGGATCAGATCATTACTCTGATAAAAATAAACAAATAATAACATATAGTGTTACATTTGCATGACAGCAAAGGAGGACAATAAACTTACTTTGTCTACATTTAGTATTCTTCCATTTTCTATCTCTGTCATCTCCCCAGTTATCATCTAGTCCATATCCTTCTGAATGTCGCACTTGATTACCTTTTCAGTGTACATTCCAGTAGTCCATAGCTCACCAGTGTACATGCCAGTAGTCTATACACATCTGTCTATAACTCTTTTGCTGAAGTACTTCTGGAAATAGGTAGTTCCTATAATCATCACCTATGCTTAGTCTTATCTTTGTGCTTCTTCTGCAGAATCCCTGACTCACATCTTGCTGACAAGATCTTGTCCATCCATATCATTTTCCTCCTATCTGATCTGTTTACTAGTATCTAGTCTTCTTCTTTTCCTTCCATCCTACACAGCTTTTATTTATTTATGTATTTATTTACATATGTTGACCGGGAGTGTCTCACTGGACGTAGGTCCATTTTCAGCGGAGGCCCAGGGAGAAAAGCTCCACAGTTGAAATAAACACACAGTAGTTACATTGGATTACATAGCGATTAACAATTTAACATAGCAATTACTTACAACATATTTACAGATGAAGAACATAGTACATCAGTAGACAACTAGAATCTTTATCTGTGAAGTACATAACAGACATTAACAAATGTTACAATAAGAAGTTCCTGCTGTATAAAAAGTACTAGGCTTATGAGCATCTGATCTTGCTATAATCAAGGTAGTTAGTGGAGTGGAAAGAAAGGTAGTGGTTGGATGGGGTGGGTGATTTTAGAGTGGGAGATGCAAGGGCATAGCCAGCATGTTTTTAGGTGCACTTTTAGTAAAGTTTTGAAGTGGGTGCATGATGGTAATTGTGGGTGGGAGGGAGTTCCATAATTTGGCTATGGTGCTAAAGAATAGTGCTTCACCAGCAGAGTTATTGGCTTTAGTGATCTGCAAGTCTTTTTTGTTGCTGGATCTTAGTGGTCTGGTGGTGCGATAGGGTTGGAGTAGATTCTGGAGGGATGGGACATTTAGTGGATGGTTTACTAGTTTGTGGGCGATTGAGAGTTGATACCATTGAAGGAGGTGAGGGAGTTCAAGCCAGCCAAGTTCAGGAAGTGAGAGACAGTGGTGACTACAGTAGGATGCCCCTATGGCGAATTTGGCAATTTTGTTGTAGCAGGTCTCTAGCTTGTTTAGATTGCATTGCCTTAGGTTGGTATATATTGGAGATGCATACAGTAGGGTAGAGATAAGGTGGGAATTTGCTATTGAAATTGTTGCTGCTTTGGTGAGAAGTTGCTTATTTCTGTATAACACTCCTAGTTTTTGTGGACTTTTTTATGGTCATGGATATGTGAATGTTAAATTTTAGTTTATTGTCTATTTCCACTCATAGCAATTTGGTGTTTTCAGTTGGGTATATAGTGGTGTTGTCTTTTGCTGTGATGTTAAAGTGAGAGTTGTTTTGAGTATGTTTGGTGGGTTGGAAGATGAGTAGTTTACTTTTGTTTGGGTTGAGTATTAATTGGGCATCGGATAACCAAGTTTCAACAGAGGAAACGGCTTCCTGCGTAACTTTTTGCAGTTTGGGTAGGGACTGGGCTGAGCAGATGATGGTTGAGTCATCTGCGTATTGTATGAGTGTGCCATGTTTGGTGGCAGAGACTAGATTATTGGTGAAAACAGAGAAGAGTAGGGGTCCAAGGATGGATCCTTGGGGAACCCCTATGGAGACAGGTAGTTGGGGAGATATGGCATTCTACCATACAATGGATTGTTGGCGGTCAGACAGGTAACTCTGAAACCAGTTGGTGACTGAGAGAATGATAGGTTATTGAGGACAGAGATAAGTTGTTTGTGTGGGACCATGTCAAATGCTTTAGATAGGTCTGGGAAAGTAGCAGAGGAGAGATAGCCATTGTTTTTTATGCTGAAGGATAGTGTTAGTAAAGGAGAGTAAGGCAGTGGTGGTGCTATGGTTTGGTCAGAAACCATGCTGAGTATTGAAAAGGAGGTTGTTAGTAAGGAAGTAGTCTGAGACCTGAGAGTGTATGCATCTCTTTAGTATTTTGGAGAGTGGAGAGACAATAGCTATGGGGTGGTAATTGGTTAGTTCTGTGGAGGGTCCGCCTTTGTGGAGGGGAATTATATGTGATACTTTCCACAGTGTAGGAACGTAACTTTCTGACAGAGATCGGTTAATCAAGGTGGATACTGGGTAGGCCAGAGCATCAGCTGCGATTTGTAGGTATTCACTTGGGAGGTTGTCTGCTGCTAATTTGGTGGGCTTAACTTTAGTTAAGAGTTTTTTTTTATGTTGAAGGTAGGTACAGGAGAAAAAGAGAAGGCAGTGGGGAGATTACTAGTTGAAGGTGTGGGTTGGAGGGGAGGGGGGTTGTGTTGTTTAGCTAGTGATAGTATGGTTTGTGTGAGGTGTGTGTTGAATGAGGTAGCAATATTTTCTGAGGAGTGAGGGATGTTAGGAGGAGGGGTACTGACTTTACCTGGGTGGAGGATGGAGTTTATGGAGGACCAGAATTGTTTGGGGCTGTGTTGGGATGAATCTAAGGCAGACTGTTAGTATTGGAAATTGTCCTGTTTTATTAGCTTTTTGACTCTATTGCGTAGTTCTAGGAATTTCTGTCTAGTTGAGGGGGTTTTGGTTTTGCGCCAGTGCTCCCAGGCTTTATCCCTATTTTTCATTTCTGACTTAGTAGCTTTCTGTAGCCATGGGGAGGGTTGTGCTTTGGTTCTGGAAAGTCTTATGGGGGCATGGTAATTAAGGATGCTAAGGAAGGTAGTATTAAAAAATTCAACTGCGTCATCAAGACTGAGGTACTTTAGAGGATGCCAGTTACATTCTTTGAGGGATGAGATTAATGTGAGTGGGTTAAAGTTTAGTTTTTTATGTATTTGACAGTAGATGACAGGTTTAGCTTGGTATAGGTATTTTTTGAGTAGGAATGTTGGGGAGTGATCACTGAGGCTATCTGATAAGCAGCCTGTTATATATGAGTGGGGGCTCTTACTGACTAATATCCAGTCCAGGGTAGTGTGCTTGCTGGAGTTTTTATTTATCCTGGTTGACGACTGGACTAGTTGGGTGAAGCCATGAAGGTTTGCATGATGGGTTGGATGGTTGCCAGAACAGGATTGCCAGTCAATATTGAAATCACCTAAAATTATAGTTTCTTGGGGGAGATGGTGGGTAGACCAGCTGAGGAGGTTTTCTAGTGGAGGGATGTTTTGGCCAGGTGGGAGGTAGCATCCAATTATGTTGATGGTTTTGTTTTGGTTTATTTTGAGGTTGGTATATATTATTTCTTCATTGCCTCTTTGTGGAGCTGATGATTTTAAGATCTGGATGTTTAGATGCTGTTTAAATATTATAACTACACAGCCTCCTTTCTTGTTTAGCTGGCCTACTCTTAGTATGCCGTAACCTGTGGGGAGTATTTGCTCACTGGTAATGTGAGGTTTTAGCCAGGTTTCTGTCAGGATGACTATATCTGGGGAGTACAAGTCTATGATGGCATGGAGTTCATGGACTTTGTTGGATATACTTCTAATATTTAGGCTTAGTAGAAGGAAGTCACTTGGCTTTCTATTGGCTGTAATATGGGAGAAGTTGTGGTTTCTAGTCTGATTATGGGGATTGGGGTTGGAGATGGTAGGGCCAGGGTTTGGGTGGATGTCTCCACTTAGGGCTAGTTTTGATATGCATGAGGTTATTAGTTTTCTCAGTTTTTGAATGTGTTTGTTTATTAGGGAAACTTTATGATTGTGCTCTGTGGGTAATAGGTATGGTGGGATAGCTACTATGTTAAGTTGTAGGGATACTTTATGTTTGAGTAATATAGTTGGTAGAATATGTGGGGAGTACATAGGGGTGGTTCTTGAGTTGGTGGGATGGGAGCTGAGTGAAGGTGAGACATGAGTGGTGGTGTGAGTAGTAGTACAGTGGTAGTGGTTGAGTGGGGGAATGACGGAGCTTTGGTAGGATGCAAGATATGCAAGGAGAGTGCATGCAGTGAGCATAGGTAAGGTATGCTTGTACATATTAGTTGAGGAGGTGTGATAGTAGTGGGAAGATTATAGGTTCATAGGTTCATAGGTTTATACTAGGCTATCTGCCCTAAGGCATTTATAAGCCTAGCCCAAATTTTTGTGGCTTACGCCACCCCTTATATGAAAAAATACTGTGCCCATTAGTTTGTTGTGCCTCTGTCCAGCAGTGACACAGAGATGATTCCCGGGGTAAACCTACGATCTCCCATCCACAGGTCTAGATTTCTCTTGAACAGAGTCAGTGAGGTGCTCTGCCTCACATGGACCAGGATTTTATTCCACAGCATAGGGAGTCTCTGAGTGATAAATCTATCCCTCCAGCACGTCCTATTTATATCCGTGCTAAGGTTTAAGTCGCTTGCTCTAGTGGTTTTGGTGGATTTGGATTTTTTGAGGTGGAGCATGTCCATTAATTCCGGGTTGGACATGGCCTTCTATGTCAGGCACATGTCACCTCTGAGCAGACGGTATGCGACTGAATAGAGCTGGAGTTTCTTCAATCTGGCAGCATATGACAGATTTTGGAGTCCCTTTATCCTTTTGGTGAGGAACTTTTGGGGTCTCTCCAATTGCTGCAGATGTCGGGTGAGATACATCCCGAATGGGGCATTGTACTCGATCATTGGTCTGATAAGTGAAGAGTACAGGGAACAATAACCTCACTAGATCTGGATGTGAATCCCTTCATGATCAGGTGGGCAATGTAGAAGGTCTTTCTAACCACTTTAGCAATGTGAGTGTCAAAAGAAAGGCCACTGTCAACCTGGGTCCCCAGGTCCCTGATAACCTCTTCTGTGTTTAGTGGATTGCCACCTATATGGTAGCTTGGGGTTACCTTGTTTTTCCCGAAGGGTATGACTATACATTTTTGGCGTTTAACTTCAGGCCATGGCTCTGGCACCAGCTATCTGTTTCTGTGAGTCCCTTCTGAAGGATATCCGTGTCTGATGCACTTTCCACTATGGCCCAGTTTGCAGTCGTCTGCAAACTTTGTCAGCCAAAGTCCTCCTATGTTGGCCTGTACTTCTGAGAAGTAGATGCCAAACAATAGGGGCCAAGGACCGAGCCCTGTGGGACACCACTTGTGACCGGCTTGGAGTCTGACACAGCGCCAGCAACTCTAACCCTGTGGGTTCTGTCCTTAAGCCAGTTTGCAACCCATCTTGTGACATATGGGTTTACATTTAAGCTGGTAAGTTTTTCTACAATACCGAGTGGGGTATTGTGTCGAAAGCCTTTGCAAGGTCAAGGTAGGCTGTATGGACTGCCTTTCCCTCATCAATGGCCTTGGTGACTGTTTCGAAGAAGTCGACCAAGTTCAAAAGGCATGAGCTTCCCTTGACAAAGCCAAACTGGGTCGGGTCCAATGTCTGCAAGTCCCCTATATCTTTGTTTATGAGCTCCATTATGATCCTCTCCATAGCTTTGCAGACTAGACTTGTTAAGCTTATGGGGCGGTAATTACCAGGGTCCGTAGAGGCGCCTTTGTGGAGTGGGACAACAGTTGCCGTACGCCACTCCTTGGGCACGTATCCTGTGGTAAGGCTGTGATTAAACAGCTGCCTTATGTGCGGGTTTAATTCCTCATTTAGCTCATGTAGCACAAAGCCGGGGACACCATCTGGTCCCATTGATGCTGTGTTTTTAGCTTTAGAGAGAGCAGCTTTCACCTGCGCATTTGAGATGTCCGGGAGGCTACACTCGGCTGGGATAGTTATCTCTCCTTTAGGGGAGAGGGGTGAAGTTTGCACTGAACCTGTCTGCCAGTATGTTGGCAATGTCTGTGGGTTCAGTGATTTTTGTATCATTTTGGACTAATTCTGAGCATATCTGGGAGTTTCCACCCAGGTTCCTAACATAGCTGAAAAAGGCCTTATGATTGTCCTTTGAATCCATGGCAATTTTTCTCTCAAAATTGGCCTTAGTTGATTTTATGAGTGCTCGTATTTTTTACTAATAATGATCAGGGTGACTTCCCTTTTATGGATTTTGTTCTATCATGTAATAGCTTTCTCCTCTTATTGTAAAGTTTGTTAATGGCTGGGGTCCACCAGACTGGACGTTTGCCCTTTGTGGAAAGAGTCTTGGTTTTATTTGGGATTGCCTGATCCATGCAGTCCTGGAGGTGTTCATAGAAGGCATTTGTAAGGGCTTCCGCAGCTTGGGTTGTGGTTTCCACTGGCTCAGGGGCCTTGAAGGATACCACACCAGTCTTGAGTAGTGTGAAGTTTGCTTTAGAGAAGTTCTTCACTATGCGGTTTTTTGTTTGGGCTGGGGGCGGGATGTCGATTTCCAGCGAGATTAGTTTACTATCAGATCTCACCAATGAGGGATATACTTCGGTGTGGAGCATTTTGTCCCCATGTTTGTGACAATGAGATCTAGTATATTTTCTCCTCTCGTGGGAACAGTGACTAGCTGTTCCATGGCATCTGAATTTATGAACTCCAGGAACCGTTGGGCTAGAAAGTTAGGGCTTGAGTAATGTTCCCAGTCTATATTCGGGTAGTTGAAGTCACCCAATATGATGGTGTTTGGAGATACATTTATACCCTCCAGTGTCTTCAGGAAGGCTGTGTGGGGTTCCTGAGTTTGAGAGGGTGGCCTGTAGCATGCTACAATTTGTAGAGCAGTTTTGCCTATGGTTAGTTGCACCTGGATGGTTTCCGAGCTTGTGCGTTGCCACCAACCTGGAGGTGTGGGTATCCTTTATGAATATGGATACACCCCTCCTTTTGTGGTGTGGTCCGAGTTTTGGGGCGGAACGCATGATATGAGGTAAAACCTAATAGTGCCGGGTGCTCTCAGGAGCCTTGAACCAGGTTTCAGTTACAGCACAGACATCGATGTTCTCCATACTGAGAAGGGCCTCGAGTGCGTGCATTTTGAGATTTAGACTTCTGGCATTGAGCAGCATTACCCTCAGTTTCTTCCCATTTTGTTTTCTAGGGTGGTAGGTTTAGAATTTGAGCCTTGCCTAAAAAAGGCACTATGGGGTGGCAAGAGCTTTAGCCAATATCCGGAATCCCAGGGGTGACAGGTGCAAGCCGTCCCTTGCGAAGCAGCGTGGCTTGTCAAGCATGTCATCCCAGGCAGACAGACACTGGATCCCCTTTGAATGACACCAGACATTAAGCCAATTGTTAAAGCTGATCATCTTGTCTCTATATTGTGGCATCATTCTTGGTGAAGGAAGGATACTGCTCAGGGTTAGGGTCATACCTGCCTGGGCTACATAATCAGAGAGCTCCTCTATGTCTCTTTTCATGTAGTCCAGGGAGGTACGTCTCAGGTTGTTCACACCAGCATGGACAATGACTGTGTCATATTTGTACTTGCCGTGGAGTGACCCGAGTGCTTGTGTTATGTGGCGGATTCTAGCGCCCGATAGGCAGCTTACTGTGACCCTCTCCTTGTTCAGCCTGGTGAGTGGGACGTCAGTGTGTCGGACTATGGAGTCACCTATGACAAGTATGTTTGGTGTTGTATTTGGCCTTAAGGGCTGTGACTGCTTTGCACACTGCTTTTGTGGTTTATGTGTTGCTTGTGGGGTGTCTTGAGGTAGCAGTTGTTTGGGTGTCTGCTTTGGAGGCCTCTGCTGTTTAGGTAAATTTTACTCAGAGCCTCCGAGTATGTCTTTGTGTGTTTATGTGTTTGATTCAGTGGAGTGGTAGCATTATGTGAGGCTGGTTTTGTGGTGTGTGTAGTTGCCTTCTCCTCCTGTCTGGTCTTGGCAGTCCTGAGTTGAGAGAGCTCAGCCTCCAGTTTGGCTAAATAGCTGCATCTCTGCAAGTATTTGTGTTATGTGGGAGGAGGAGAGGGTTGTCTGTGTACATGAGGCAGTTATAACATTGCCTCAAGATTCCCAGATTCACCAGCTGGACCGGAGAGAAGATTGACAACTGACCTTTGGACATGCTAGAATAATATTGGGAATTCCTTAATTGAAAACAAGGGCCAGTGGGGAGTGAGGATGTAGTGCTTTTAATTTTTAGTGCTGACTTATATAATTGCTTTAGTGAGCAAGTGCCAGGTAACTTGAGTGCAATGTGTTACAAGTAACTAAATGCAAAAACAACAAACAGTAACTTTCTTTCAAGTGAAATAAGGAAATAAGTACAGTAAGCAATGCAGATATCACTAGTGATCCACAGAAGCACTGAGAAGTTGCGTATTAGGTGGAATTAGCTTCCAGGGAAATAACAAGCAAACAAACAACAAGCATATAAACAAAGCTAGATTCAGCAGGCCTGGATCTAGTCTATGCTAGAGCAAACAAGGTGAACCAGTTTCAGTAAGATACAGTTCAAATATTCAGGCACTATAAACCTTTAACCAGAAATTCCCAGCTCAGAAGGGCAGAGTCCAGCCTCTTCTTGAGGAGGTAGTGTTGGGTTAGCACTGTGGTTGGCTATTGGAAACATGGGAGGGGTTTGTGAGTGTAATAAAGGTGGAACTACTGGGGGTGGGAGGGAATAGGGGGCAGGGTGGGGAGTGAAGCGGATAGAAGCCCTGTTAGTTGCTCTTATGAGGGGGCTGGAAACAATCAGGTAACAGAGTTAACTGATAAATGAACATATGATAGTGACAAGGGTGGTTGTAGTTTTAAAAATCGTGCCTGCCACAGGTAATATTTATTAACTTTGGGATTTATGTTAGATTTCTCCTAGATTCCTTCCAGTGGCCTGATGTCTCCTTCCTTGTATAGTGTCCATACTGTTGACATTGTTCAAGATGAGATCTGACTAAGGATCGATAGTGTGGAAGCATCGATCATTTGCTTCTTGGGCCTAGCACCCTAAGGATACACTCCAGTATTCTGATAATTACTCTCACTGACCTCTAACTCTGCCTTTTCAGATTCTATTCCTTGATAATACATCTCTGCATTCTGATCAAACTTTTATTTTCCTCACTATGGTTTATCTAGGATGGTAAAATCACCCAGGTCTTTTTTCTACTCAGTTGCTATCAGTTTCATACCGCAGCTGATGCTTCATACTATGGATTAGTAGAGGTACCTTGTAGTCCTATGAACTAGAAAAAACAAGCTGCAAAATTCACCTGAACAATCCAAGCCTGAACCACAGGAACTGTACCATGAAAATACTATATTAAAAATTGTCATTGATTTAATCCGCCTTAAGTGCTTTCATCACACAAAAGGACTTCATCAGAATAATAAAAAAAAAAACAGAGCAAATATATAGATACCTTATATAGTCTTGCAACCCCTCCTACTTAATTGAACAAGTTAAGCTAATTAAGGAAGAACCATTAAAACTTAAAAATGTTGAATACATTGATTACCTCTAAGTCAAACCCTGACTGAAAAAACAAGAAAGACTCATAAAACCAATGAAACTAGTTCACAAATTAAAATATTTCAGTCCGATAAAGACTGAAACCATCAAAATTAAACCTAAAACCAAAAACATCAATTGAAATAAAATAAGATCAAGCACTAAAAAATAAAAGTAAATAAAAAGTGAATATTTACAAAGTATAAGACTAAGGCCATACTAAGCCATAAAACTTGGCAACAGTAGAAACCAGTGATCAACACTGTCACAGCATAATAGATATAAAATTAACAGTACAATAAAAAATCACATATAAAATGATGCTTTGAGCTGCAAGGTGCTGCTAATAGACACCATGTCATTAAGACCATGCCCACTGGTAGAATTAAGTTTTAGTTGCCACCTTAGTTCTTTGATCTCCAAAAGGTCCTTCCAGGGGTCGCCCTGGACACTGCTGTTAACACAGTCAATAACAAATAGTTTAAAACCATGTGACTTGTTTAACTTAGTGTGTCTAAAAAGAGTGTTGCACTCATCCTATTTGTTAACATTATACATATGCTGGTAAATTTTAGCTCTAAGGGAGTTCACAGTTTTCCCAATATAGAAAGCAGTACAGACCTGGACTGTGTCATGTAAATGTCCCTAAAGCTCGAATAGTAAAATCTCTGCTTCTGGAAGACATCATCATAACATGCAATATTAAGATGGAGCCCTTCATAATAAATCTACATTGATTACAATGGCCACATTTCATCATGCAACAATTAATAATAGTGGACATAATTTTTTAATATAAGAAATTTAAATGATGTGTCCTTCTTGTGAACAATGCTAGGAGAGGGACCCAGAACCTAAAACTGTTCACCAGCCATGGAAAAATGTTCCAGTTTTTTGTAATCACAGACTTAATGTCTGAAAAGTTCAAATTAAACCTGGGAAACGGGGCTGTTCCATAGTTACCTGGGGTTATTACATTGGCATGTTTCAAGAGTATATAAGGTACCCATTAATTTGCTCTGTATTTTTTTTTTCATTCTGATGAATTCCTTTGGGGGATGAAAGCACTTAATCTGGATTAAATAAAAGTGAATATTTTTAAGAGAGTATTTTTATGATCCATTTCCTGTTTTTCAAGTTTGTTTTGTTATGTAAACTGAACCTAAGATGTAGCATTTCTGCCACTTAGAAACTATTCTATATGATTATTCTTTGCTATATTTTATCCATTTACCACTCTGCACCTATTATTGTTTTAAACGTGAGCAGGATGAACATATTTTCTATTCCCTTAGGCTGACTCCTCATGTAGTCCACTTCATGGAGTCCACTACACACTTTTCATATTCCAGACATTGCCCTTCTCACGTTGATCCTTTGAATACTTTACTGCAGCCATATAGCAGCCCCATTCCTTAGTCTTGGTATTTTTTGCATCTCTTCCAGTTTTCAATCAGATGCTTGTTCAGGTTTGTATCATTTACCTTAGAAATTCCAGGAAGGCTATGCTCTACTATTAGCATGCCCAAATCAAGTTATCCCAAGTGAGAAAATTGAGTCAAATTTGATTGACAGCTCATTTCTTGGAGATAGTTGCATTCTAAGAAGGCAATCAATATTTCCCTTAGGTTTCTCTTGGCTTTTACTCTGCAGTGATTTACATTAGGTTGGTAATTCCCTGCCTACTTTCTGCCTTCTTACAAAAGTATATCATATTTCCTGTTTGCCATTTCTCAAACACTTCAGAACTGATATGTGATCTGTTGAAGCTCTCCTTTATGAGATCTACCAGCACTTCAGTACTGATACGTGATCTGTTGAAGCTCTCCTTTATGAGATCTACCAGCACTTCAGAACTGATACGTGATCTGTTGAAGCTCTCCTTTATGAGATCCACCTGCAATTCAGAACTGATATGTGATCTGTTGAAACTCTCCTTTATGAGATCTATCTGCACTTCAGAACTAATATGTGATCTGTTGAAGTTCTCTTTTATGAGATCCACCTGCACTCCAGAACTGGTATGTGATCTGTTGAAGCTCTCCTTCATGAGATCTACCTGCATGCTGGTAAGATTCTGTGATTCTGGAAGACAGTGCATCTGATTCTTGTGATTCATCTCCCTTCTGCATCTGTGCAGCCAAATCTATCTTTCTCCCATCGTAATATTTGTTCATTTTACAAACCTCACTCTGCTGTACCTTTCTTCCTGCATTTCACTGCCCTTTGCTCACCTTTGCAAAGACTGTGACAAATTATTAATTTAATGCATTTCCCCTTCCTCAGTGACGTTCATCAGATTTAATTCACTTGTTCAGGTATCTTGTTGAAATAAAAAGAACAGCCCTTTTTCTACTTTCATCTTGTTCCTTTGTTGTTTTGCTACAACACATCTTCAATGCCTTGTTACTTGTCTTCTTCTACTGCACCACATCACCCTGCCTACTCCTTTCCACTTTATGATGTCATAGCTTTCAGACAAGTACCTTAACATTCCTATATAGCAAATAGGTATTTGACTATTTTTCCTTCTTCCTCTTCTTCAGTCCTTGGTTATAATCCAGAGTTCTCCTTCTGGGACCCATTTCCACAGTTCATTCATTTGGTCGATTTGTATTCAGCCTCCCTACTCATTTTAAGCCTATTGTTCAGGTCAGTATATTCCATTTATTCTTTCCACTCTCATGGCTAGATTATAGATGGATAATGGTGTCTTCACTGAAACATCCATGATTTATCATTCTTAGTTAAAATGGCATTATAAATTCCACCCTTTCCTATTATAATTCACCCTAATAAATAAACCACTCTTGGTCTAAAATCTTATTCAACGCCTCTCTGTCTCTCTCTCTCTCTCTCTGTCTCTCTCCCCTTGTCTTTTTGGTATCTTCTAGTCTATTACTGGCATAGTCAGGTCATCACTAGGTATAGCGTTATATTCTTCACAATTCAATCATCTTCCTCTCTTGATGGGTGTGTGGGTCAATACTGTGTCAAACATAGTTATCTCTTACTTTACCTTAATGGCCAGGGCACTTATGATAGCTTCTGCCTCTGCCTCTCACCCTTTTCTGTTTATGGGTTGGTATTCTTCTTCCTTTCTGTCCTCAGATTTGATGATATTCCTTATACCTTCTTTGCCATTCCAAACTACCCTATACACAGGCAGCTCTTTGTCTCGACAAATCTTATCTCTGGTCCATGTTTAAAGATATTGTACATGCTGCTGGCCTGAATCATGGCCTACAGCTCCCCATCATTTTACATGAACATCCTGCATTTTACATTAATACTACAAAGCCATGCTTTGAGTAATTCTTGATTGCTATTTTATTTGTTTCATTTTCATTTTTTTCGTCTTTTCTTTTCTCTACTTTCCTTTTCCCCAGCCATTGCATCTGTGACATTTCCTCCACTCTGCACTGAAATAAAAGCACAGTCACTGTGATAAATCTTTCCACCTCATGCCTGAGTATACTATACTTTTTGGAGTAAGACTGAGCCTGCTAGTGTCATAAATGGTGTCTCTTCCTACTAGACACAAGACCTCCTGCCTTGTGCATTGCCTTGACCAATCATTATGCTCCCTAATCTTCTTCATTCTCAATGTTCCAATCACTTCCACAGGTAACATTTCTGAGAATTCTACATCAGATCACCTGTCTGACCTGCCTTGATAGTGATGTTACAATTATAGCCTTTTACAAGTAACAGTGTCACAACAGGAACCCACCCCTGACACACATTGAACACTTTTATCACCTCCTTCCCTATCCTGCTAGGCTTAAGCTTCAGGACCACTTTCACTGGAATTTGGTTTTCCCTGTCTCTGTCAGTGATTGAGTCTTCAGTCACTAAAGCCCTCTTCTTTCTCCTCACACTAACCCTTCCCTCCTTTACTATCTGCCCCATGCCCCTGCTCTTCCAGTCAGCAGCCATCCATCCATGAGTCCCACTTCCCTAGCCCTCCTAAGTATCTGTGCTGAGTTTCTCGTGGCCTTTGATGTACCTGTCTCCTTCTGTTCCTTTCTGCATTCTTCCTACAAGGGTTTTCACTACTGTCCTTTTTTATCCTCTGTCCCTCTGGTCTGGGTAAGTGTCCTGCCCTTCCTACTTATGTTTTTCATATCCTTGTTGTATTTATGTCTACATTGTCCTGTCTGGCTCTTGCCCATCTTCATTGCTTGTTACTGATACCATTCTCTCTATACATTGGCTTCCTTCTTTTGTCCTTTTTTTCATGGCAGTGTGGTAAAATCTCTTTAAGGTGACATCATTAAAGCACATGTGCTACACATCATGTGTGCAACACATGACACATATGTCTAGCTACAGGAAGATAATATCATGTGGTACACTTTTTTCTAGAAGCAGTCTCAGTAAAGACCTCATGGAGGACAGTACCACAGCCACCTTATCTATGCTGTTCACTGAGCATCCCGGCAAACATCATATTGTTATATTTTGTCAGAAATATACACACTCAAAGCTTAACTAACAGATACTTAACCTCAACCAGTGAAGCTTATCTGCTTTTACATTTTACAGTTTATATGATCTGAACCTTCACATATCGCTGTATTGATAAATTTATGTAATTACATAAATTCTTTGGGTACATACCGTTGTATATTTGCAACTATATACATTGTTGTGGTAAGGCATCAGCAAACGTATGACGCCCATAGCTGCAAAATAATGCAGCATTTTCTTGTAGCATTTAAACAGGCACACTGAAACAGCACGAGTACACACATCTGCACATGTATTAATATGTTATATTCATGCATTTTTCCATTTTAAGTCAGCAAAACAGAACATGAATATGAGCAATAAGTCACACCTGAATATTAAGTGTTTCACATTACCTACTATGATGCACATATCTTCTAGCAAGCATTGCTGTGGTAGTTTTTCTCGGTTTGTTATTAGTGTCTACGCCAACAACTTGAAAGTACACTCCTTGCCACATGTAAGCATGAATATTGCTTAGTATGTTTTTTTCTTTCTAACAGTAATGATTTTAAGTTCCTGTTTTAATACTCTTTCTAATATTACTTTCATTAAACAAATACAGTTATCCCCCCACTTAGCCTTAGCTGAAGTATTCCTCATGCACTTAAACAGCTATCTTTGTAGCCCACACTGGCTCTGAACAGTGAAGATCTTATTCACTGGGGTTGCCATGGTGCCTACATACTAGCTGCTCACTGGTGTGGAGGAGATTCAATCATCAGTTGATGTCTTGTCAGTGATTAGTTATATGTATTTATTTATTTATTTATTATTGTTTGTTTGCCTGTTTATTTATTTATTCATTGGATGTATAAGTAGAGCAATTCAAAGACAATTTTAAGCAACAGTCTGTATGCATGCAGTACAGTAAATACAAATTAGAGAATTTGACATAAATTAGACAGAAGAGAATTGTACACTAGGAAGAATAGACTCCTGTTAATATGAACAAGTAATATACGTACTACCTACTGGACATTAGCCATTAGTGTAGAAACATTTACTTTCATATTATGCTGCCAGATGTTTTTCAAGTTTCAGGTGGAAACCGCAGAGAATAGCCTGAGTGTGAATTTCAGGAGGTAGATAACTGCAAAATGATGCAGAAAATTTTGAATATATTTTATCATCAAATGAAATGATGAAAGATGGTCATTCTAGTCTGAGAGCTCTATGACTCTGTGATCCAAGTGTGGAAAGAACACTCTTGGTTTTAAATCTACTGGCCAACGAGGTAGTAATCATGGATAAAGAACATAAACATTAATGAAGCTAAGTAAAGGATAGCTGTTCAGAAATAGGAAGGCAGTTAATTAGTTTATTTTGCAATCTTTTATAGTAATGTTCTAGAGGGTATGTGGGGCTGCCACTGATGAGGGATATCCCAATCTGCAGAGTAGAAGACTTATTCTCACTGCATATTCTGACTGCAAGCTGTAATATAGTTTGAGCTAAGTACCATGCAAGCATTACTATAAGGAAGATACTCGAAGAACTGGTTCTGTTTCAACCATAGTACAAGGCATCTGTTTTGAGTGACTTGTGCAATAGGATTGTAATAAGAATTGAGTATTTTAATAAAACCATCAATTTTATCCCTTGGTGTTCCTAAATGCCATTATGGTTGGTTTACTTGGGGAACGGGAGCTTATTTCCTCCCAACTATTAATACAGATAGTAGCTCATCCCATGAGGTTGTTGCATTGACCTAAGCTTTAAGAGAAGCAAGCTAAATGGATGTAAATATACCTTTTAAAGGATAAAAAGGTCATTAAGTAAGAGAGAAAGGGGAATGGGTCCCGTGACAAAATGTGTAGGCCGCTGCTTTAAAGAAACTCTGGTCTTATCTGGTAAAGCCAGAGAAGGCACCAAATAGCGTGTATGCCAGGCAATTGTTATATCAGTTTAGTGCTCATTTTCCAGGTCCATGTTTATGTATGTTTTCAGTGTGAACCAAATTATAAACAAATTTGAATGATCTAATGATGTCTGTAAAAACTGTACCAGCTGGGAAACACGGTCACTATGCCAATAAATGTTTTTGTAGCACTACAGAATGCAGTGCATGTATTAAAACCAGTTCTGAAACCATACTGAATATTAATCAGCCATATTTAATTATTAATATGCTCAGCTAACTGAGAGAAAATTATTCTCTCTGACCTCTTAGTGGATACATGGCATCAAGCAGATGGAAATCCTGACCTCCTCGGATGGTGATTATATTTTTAGCAACATTATTGAATTATCACTTAAGACATGAAAATATATAAGTAAATAAAATAAAACAAACCATGTTACTGTATTCACAGTTACAAAAATTATATATCACATATATTCTTTTATACAATTATCAGCAATCCAACATTGCATAAATCGATCAATTCTTAAACTTCACTTTTCCTCTAAAACATTTTTCTGCATGTATTATTCCAACAATTCCCTTTTTTTTCATATTAATTGGTCCTACCCTTTTTTTAAGATCTCACTTCCAGTTCTTTTATCTCTGTTTCAATATTCACTACTTCAAATACAGTTAGTTTAGACTTTGACTTCCATTTTTCTAGTAATTGTTTTTTTGGAAGCTACCAAAATAAAACTTAACAAGGTCTTACTATTTCTAGGCAATTCAAGTCCTGTATCCCAGCTCAGAAACAAATCACTTCCTTAGTTACACTCATTTTCTCACTAAATAGTTCTGACAGAGTACTCTGTAGGGAATTTTTAAAGTCTGCCAACTCCCAAAACATATTTTCCCAGTTATCTCTTTCTTTACCATCACACCTTCAACATTTGCCATCTACCTGAGGAATAATTATTTGGAGTCTGCTTGAGAAATAAGAATACCTTTACAGACACTACCAAGCAAAAAATCCTAAATTTCCTAGACTTTTGTACATATTTATGAGCATATTCCCTATCATTGTTTCATTGCAAATTGTTTAATTTCTCTTCAAAGTCTTTTCTAACATCTTCTGATTGATTCCTATAGTTCAATATTTTCTATGCCCTACTAATTATCTATTTTTTATCATCAGCTTCTGTTCTAGATTCAAGTGAAACCTACCAGTGCAGGTCTTTCACTTAGGATTCTGCTATCTCTTTCTTTTTACCTATATGCTGATATCAATCTTGATAGGAAAGGCAATTGCTAGCCTGCAGTCCAAATGTCTTCTTGGCCTCTTCCCCCCTCTTACCTTTTCCTCTCTAGTTATTTCCTCCCAGTATCTTGGATACCTTGCCAGTTTTCTCCAGTAAATTCCAGCCCCCTCTTGCCTGTTCTCTGTACCCCTAATTGCAACCATCCATATGGATAGAATCTCCTTTTCCCAGCCTCATGTTGGCTTAGTGTTTAGAATACTTTCTTGTGCTTTATGAATATTATTATTTTTTTTAATTTCTCCATGTCTTTTGGGTTTCTACCATGACAGGAATGGACCGCTTTCCTGAGTAAAAGTGCGATTAAAGTTTGTGAAATTAGTATTGTTTCACTGTTTGATATCAGCCAAAGTGCTCTTCGCAGCAGCCACAATGTGCCCAGTAATGACTCCTTCTGTAATTCATATGGAGTTATATATACTGGTAGCATATCAAAATATGATTGCAGAGTCTTTTTTATAAGACTCGTTGTTCCTACTGCTATTAGAACTATCTGGGTATCTTTCTTCCATATTGCTCTCATTTCTGCTGGCTAATCCTGATATTTTATGACTTTGAGTCTCTCTCTGTGCACGACACTGTAGTCACTGGGTGTGGCATTTTCATTGATCAATACTACGCTTGTCTTCTTTTCTTGGACCACTACATCCAGTTTTCTCACATCTGTCTTTTGAACTGTTAATAATGGCTGATCCCATGTGATATAAACATCATTTTCTATGATGCTGTGTGGCTGCTGTTTACAGGGTTTTTCATCCACTTCAAAACCCTAATGTTTGCACAATCCCCAGTGCAGCAGTCTCACCACATTAGTATGTCTTTCAGTATACAGTTCTTCTGCCATTAGTATGTCGTAACCAGCAACAAGGTGTGCAACTGTTTCCAATTCTTTGTGTATGTAGCCCACTATCTTGTGCTGCCAACATTAACCTTTGATCTCTTGGCTTGAATTTGTCTCTCCTTAACCATTCCTGCATTTGTTCCTGATCAACACGAGGTTCTTCCAGAAGTTTTCTATGCTTGCAACTGTAGTTACGCATTTTCCACATTTCTTGTCTTCTCATCTGGTCTTTCACCTTACATTCTTTCTTTTGATTTTTTGGCACATTCAGTTGCTGCCTGGTTTTTATCTACTTCTGGTTTGATTTCCATTCCTGCTTGATGCCAATATGCTTCTGCTAGATTAAACAGAGAAGTCATCCTAGATTTATGCCCCTCATGTTTCAAAACTTTCACTACGTTTGGGTCTTGTGAGGTTAACAGATGTGTGTGGAGTCCCACAATTGCAGATCTATACATGTAATCATTTTCAAGGAGGCCCATCCCTCCTTCAAAATGGGGAATATATAATCTTGGTATGCACTGATTTTTTATAAATCATTTGATGAACAATAAGCATCCTTCTTGTTTTTCTATCTAATCTATCCAACATGTTTTGGGGCCAGTCAGTCACTCCAAAACTGCAAGTTAGGACAGGAAAAGCAAACTGGTTTATAGCTTGGATTTTTTTCCTAGATGTCAGTGCTGTTTTCAGGAATAACTTAAGTCTTTTGAAATATTCTGTACTAAGTTTTATTTGCATTTGTTCATGTTTTATTGTTGAACCTTCATCAGTTCCCAAATATTTATGCACTGCTTCTTGCTCAAGTTCTTTTATAAAACATTCTTGTCCCAAACTGATGTTTTCCTGGTGTTGCAGTTTTCCTGCTTTAAAGGTTGCTTTTGTACATTTATTAAGATGAAATGACAGTCTTATATCATCTGAAAAGGTTTTAACAACTTGCAGTTGTGCTTTCAATTCTTCTTCTGATGATGAGCTATACAGTTTTAAATCATCAACAAAGAGAAGATGAGAAGTCTTTACACTTTGTTGTTTTCTAGGAGCCAAATTATAGCCATGGCCTAAGCTGTTAAGCAGACGACTTAATGGGTTAAGAGCAAGGCAGAATAGTAGGGGTGACAAAGAGTCACCCTGGAATATCCACCTTTGAATTTTTATCCCTAGCATAATAATTTGTCCGTTATCATGGCTTAATTGCAAAGTGGTTTGCCACTGTTTCATGGTCACTGTAATGTAGTCAATCAGTGTAGGATGTATCTTATACATTTTTAAGCACTCTTTTATCCATGAATATGGGATACTATCAAATGCTTTTTTGTAGTCAATCCATGCCATACTTAGAGTCTTCCTTTTTTACAGTTTACCACTATGACTTTATTTAACAACAAATGATCCTTTGTTCCATATGACTTTCTTTTATTGCCCTTTTGTTCCACTGCCATAATTGAGTTTTCTTCTAAAGGACTATAAACTCTGTCAGCATCAATTCCTGTGTATAGTTTATATGTCGTCGGAAGGCAAGTTATTGGCCTTAGGGTAGCTTGCAGGTTCACTCTCAAGTAGGAGCATTGTTTTTCCTGTTGTTAACCAGGTTGGTGTCTGTTCGGGGTACACATATAAATAGTTCTTACTCATGGCTAAATCTTCATGCAAAGATGTTAATACTTTTAGCCAAAAGATAGGTACTGCATCTCGGCCTGGGGTTTTCAAATTAGAGGCTTTTCTTAACTTTATTTCAATCTCTTTGACTGTTACTTCATCCCATTTCATATCCTGTACCTTTAAACTTCTTATTCTTTCTTTAACTTCTTCTATCCATTTAGCATCTTTGTTATGTTCCACAGAATCTTCATAGATATTTCTCCAAAATGTATCTATTTCTTCTTTTTTTGGAGGTCTTTCAATTCCTTTAACCTTCTTTCCTAATTCTCTATAAACCCTTTTTGGGCCATCAATAAATTACTTATTTTGTACTTTTCCTTTATATTTATCTTCATATCTTTTAAGTCTTTCCATCTGTGCTGAAATGTTTAGTTTGTTATTAGCAATAGTGCATGATAGATCTTGACCTGTTCTAATACTGTGCAATGCTTTTATCACATCTATATTTCTTAGTATTTTTGTTGATCTGTTCCCTCTTCTATAGTCTTCTAAAAGTGGCACTTCTTGTCTTAACTGCTTTATAGTTTTCTCTATTTGACATTGCCAGGATGTTATTCAATGTCTCACTTTTCTCTCCCTCACTACCCTGTGTTCTTGTGGTAGAACTTTTATCAATTATTAATTGCACAGTTATATACCCTATTTACTTCTGTTATATCACATGGATCTCTATGGACAGTCCTAATTATTGTGTTCATTTGTTTTATTAAACTTCTAACTTTTGGGGTTTTATTGACGTTCTGCAGTCTATTTCATTCATTGATCTTATTATGTCTATCTCTATTAAATCAAGCAACTTGTCTCTTCGCTCATTTTTTTCTAAACTGAGGGCACATTTTTTTTTGTTTTCCATTTCCTATGGGCATTCTATAGAAAGTTCTGTTGCATCTTCCTGTAGCATATTCTCTTCAATTTTATCCTTCCACAGTTTCCTGTTCATTCCCTTGTCATCCAGCTTCAATTGAATGTTTATGCTCATTTCCTGTGAAAGGCTCCAAAATATTCTCATATGGCACCTGATCAATTGCTTCCCATTCCAATAGTTTACCCTTAATTTGGTGTTCCATTGCTCTGATCTGTTGTGGTGCTTTCTGAATTAGATTTTCTACACTGAATCCTTCACTTTGCAGGTACTCCATAACCTCAGTTTCTATTTCTTTAACTTCTCCATTACTAATCTCCTTTTCTACTTTTCCTCTTTGTCTTCTTATTTTTTGTATTGTAAAGCTTCTCATGTCTGGATTCCTTTGCCTGTATTTGTCTTCAAATATCTTTGGTGCTGCTCTTTTTGCATTGATTAATTTTGCTTTCCCTTTGCATAGATATTACACCATATTAGCTCTTTTTTGTTTCCTATGTCCATATTTCTTCTTCAGATGTCTCTTGATCTTCCTCTTTCTCCTTACTTTGGGGACTTATTCCATCATGCGGTGATATAACCTGTGTTAGACCTTCTGCATCAAATTCTTCACTTCACAGGCACTCCATAACTTTAACTTCTGTTTTTTTTTTGAACTTCTATTTTACTAATCTTCTTTTCTATATTCCCTCTTTGTGATATTATTTTTATCTTTTGAAATTTTCCATGTCTGGATTCATTTGCCTGTATTTCTCTTTGAGTATCTTTGGGGATGCCTTCTTTATGTTGATTAATTTTGATTTCGCCTTTGAATAGATATTGCACCATATCAAATCTCTCTTTCTTTCTCATGTCCATATATTTTGTTATACTTTCAAAAAAATTCTAGGTTTTGTTCTTTATATTTTCTCACTTCCTCAGATACTTCTTTTTCCAAACAGATCAAAATTTCTTGGTCTATATGCTGTTTTTCAAAAATTTGTTGTATTAATGAGCACAATTTTTTATTTGAAGGTTCTGACAGTTTTTCTGGCAGAAGTATTTTTCTTTCCACTAATTTCTCTCTTAATCTTTTTCTATATCTTGTGTCTGGAAATTCTAGACTTTTTGCATAATAGTAACAATACATCATTTCTTTCTTATCCTCAAAAGTCCACTCTATCGTCTTTATGGCTCTTCTTTGACCTATCAATTTTTGTGATTTTTGTGGGCTGCTACTTCCTTCTACAATGGGGGGGGGGCATCCTCCCACTGGTCCTGTCCTGGCTCCATTGTAGGGATGTTCCTATGTTTTGAAGATTCTACACTGTCATGTTTTCTAGTCCTGGCACCAGTGCGCCTACCAGGATTGGGCACTTATTTATCCTGGGTCTTGTGCACCCATCTATCTTTTTTAATTTTTGACCTACTTCTGTCCATGATATATGCTGTATAAATACAGTCTGTATATCAGTGTTGCCTTGGTGAGATTTTATAGAAAACAGGGTCCATCTCATGAAAGTACTCACCAAGACATGAGGATGGATTCAATTTCAGCACTACTACACCCATTTGCTTGCTGACTTTTCATCTCTCCATTCCAACCCCTAATATTCTGTATGGCTGTTGTTGTTGTGTCTTGTTGTAATTTTCCTTAAGGATCTGAATCCAAAATCACACTCTCTCCTTATTTGTTGAATTATTTTCCTGCTTCATCATCGTCCCTTTCCATTTTGAATTATAGTTTTCTGCTTGTGTTATGTATAAGAGCCTTTACCATGTGGCTCTAAGATATCCCTTCAAATAAAGTAATCCTAAACCACCTTGTTTTATAGTCAGGATCAGCTTGGTCCACTTGACCATTGCTCCCTTCCCCTGCCAGATAAAATCCTTCAACTCCTTATTAATTACTGTCCACAGCTTCTCCTCTGTTGGATAAAAGTATGCCTGGCTTGTATATAAAGATCAAGGCACTAAAACATATTTACTGCTTGTATCTTGCTATCCATATTCATAAACAGGAGCTTCCAGTTTCTCAGTTGTTGTTTTACCTTTTGTTTAGCTTCTTCCCACATATACTTACTTGCCATAACAGAATCCTTTATAACAGATATTCTTAAATATTTAATTTTATCATGCCCCCATAAATATGGATACTACTGAAGTAATTCATGTGTGGGTACATAGTTTACAGTGAGTCTATATCACAACACCGAACTTAAAAAAGTTCGGCCATTGTAATATCAAACTGCTATGTTCGAAACCCAAGAAAACCGAAATCACAGAACAGCAATTTTTTTTCCCAGGTAAAAACAAAATCGCTGTTCCATTACTAAAAAAAAATCGCTGTTCCATTATAAAAAAAAAAAAAAAAAAACTTAACCTGCCACCCACACTGCCCCTACTTAAATATACCAACTCCAAGATTGCACTACAGTGGAGGAAGTAGCAAAGCCCCAAAAATGGCCTGTTGACTTTTTTCCCATTGAAAAAAGTCGATGTTCGTTGGCTTCGATATTTTCCACTTTCGGATTTCAGGGTTCGATATTTCAGCGTTTGAACTTGTTGTAGTTCAACATTGTAATATAGACCCATTTACAGTTATAATGTTTGTTCTTTCTTTATTATTTTTATATCATAAAAAGAGTTGAAACTTTCTCAGAATGTTCCAGAACCCTGAAATGTCCAGATGGCTAACAAAGAAGCTAAGAAAGAGTTGCAGTAGCAAAGAACAGGTCATCAGAGGAACTCCACCAGATTCTGGAAATTGATTCAGTAGGTGGCACAAAGAAACTATATCAGGTCACAAGACAAAAGCAGAAAGATAAAGAACATAATTGGAAACCCTTCATAAGGGATGCCAGCAGCAACCTGCTCACCAGTCCACAGGACATCAAAGGCAGATGGAAGGAGTATTTCTAGTAGCTTCTGAAGGAAGAAATCCCCACAGAAGCCGTACTACCCAAGACACAGCCTATGATGAGAGAAGAAGAGAAGCCCACCCTAGAAAAAGTTAGAACAGCACTAAGGAAAATGAAGTCAGGGAAAGCATCAGGCCCAGATGACGTCACAGAAGATATGATAAAGATACTGGGTGAGATAGGGGAGAAATGGCTCCTGAGTGTTCTCATACTGTGGAAAGAAAGGTATATCCCAGATGACTGGAGAATAGGCATACTCATACCAGTGTACAAGAACAAAGGGGACATCCACAACTGTGAGTAGTACAGAGGCATCAAACTCTTATCACATTGCATGAAGGTTCTGGAGAGGGTGATTGATAAATGCATACCAGAGTAGTAGAATTTAAAATGGGATATGAGCAGTTCAGATTCAGATCAGGATGCAGCACAATTGACCTGATGTTTGCAGTGAGGCATATAGCTGAGAAGAAGCTAGAGATGAGGAAAGAGTCCAGCTGGGCATTCTATGACTTGGAGAAAGCATATGAGAAGGTCCTGAGAAAGCTGATTTGGGCAGTACTGCAGCAGTTCAAAGTCCCAGAAACACTGGTAGAATTAATATGAGCAGTGTTTAGACTCACAGAGCAGTTCCCAGGGGGAGTGGATGTCTACCAGAGTTCACCTCTGAGCTCTCTGCTCTTCATACTTGTGATGGACTACATTAGCAAACAGGTCTGAGGGGACAGATCAACAAAGTTGTTGTATGCAGATGATGTGGCATTACAGGCATATTCTGAGCAAGCATAGGATAGAGAAATGGAATGGAATGCAAAATTGAAGGCACATAGGATGAAACTAAGTACAGATAAGACAGCGGTAATGGCAGCAAATTTGGGAAATCGGAAGAAGCTGAGAATTGAGATAAAAGGGAAGGTAGTGGAATAGGTTAACAGCTTCAAGTATCTGGAAGAGATGGTCGAGAAGGGAAGTCTGAATGAAGACGTCAATGGTAGAATCAGAGGGGCTGTAGTCAACTGGCAGAAGTGTCAGGTGTAGTGTATGACAGAGGAATACCAAAGAAACTGAAATGTAAGGTGTATAAAACAGTGGTGTGACCAGTACTACTGTATTGTGCAGAAAACTGTGCAGTAAAGACAGAGCAGATGGTAAAGCTTGAGGGGATGGAAATGAAGTGCCTGAGAAGGGTGATAGGATGCACACTGCAGGACAAATGAAGAAATTAGGACAAGAGCAGAAGCTAAAGTAGCTCCAATTGCCGAAAATATCAAAGAGAACAAATTACAGTGGTATGAATACATGTGCAGAAAAGCAGAAGACAATCTAGTGAAGAAAATTTGGGACAGACAGGAAGGTGGTGGATGGATTGTGTGAGAGAAGATCTGCAACAGTCAGGCATGCATATTGAAGAAGGCAGGAGTATGACATTGAATCGAGAGAGATGGCAGCAGTTAACATAAAATCCTGACCCCATGTAGAAAACAGGAAAAAGGGGGATTGATGGTGATGATGATTTTATGATGAAGTCTTTGTTAATTGTTCTGCGAAAGCACTTCTGAAAAATTGAAAACTAAGCAATCTTAACAGATTTGCACATAAGAAAGTGGTACTTATCAGATGTACAAGAATGTAACTAGCATACCTCTCAGCTTCTTAGACAAGAAATCTGGACAAAGCCAAATAATTGGGGGACAAAGGGCCAAAAAAGGGACAATTTTTAAATATTGCTCTTACAAACTTAGAAAGTTGATAGAATAACAGGTTTTACATTAACATACATTTTCTAAAGAGTATGAAGTCTGAAAATCAAATGTCTATCATTTTCTGATTTCATTTCTCAATGATTTGAAAATGATTTGCCAGAAAATTGCAATATTATGAGAAACAGAGCAAAAATATGAGGCAAATATCTGGACACTCTGCAAAAATCTGTACAGTTGAGAGTTATGGTAACTGTTCGGTGTTGTACTTTTTAACACGTTGAGAAGAAAGAGAGAAAGAGAATCAGAGAAAGTCTAAGTGATGCAAGTAGCACTTAATGATCTATAGGAAAAGGAGAAAGACAAACAACTCGTAAGAGTTAGGTAGTGTCGGGGAGTGCAGTTTGCATACTGTATCCAAGGTTAATGGTCTTCCTTTGAATATTTTAAGCAATAAAATTTTATTTAACACCCAATCACTCACACACACAGAGGCACATATACATAAAAAAAAATAAAAAAGGACAGTGGTGCACACCTTATGACCTTATCATAAGCAGAGCCATTAAAGGAGGAAACATTTCTGAAACAGGCTGGACCTAACAGATAATAGATAATTAACATTATTAGACATTATTAGAACTGGTAGTAACAGTAAAAATTGTGTGTGTGTGTGTGTGTGTGTGTGTGTGTGTGTGTGTGTGTGTGTGTGTGTGTGTGTGTGTGTGCATGCATGCTAGTGCGTGTGTTTTTCTGCATCTGAGTCTCTTCATACACATATGCAAACAAACACACACACACACACACACACACACACACACACACACACACACACACACACACACACAAACACACACATGTATATGTGTGCATGAAAGGGAAAAAATACAATAAGCAAAGCAGATGGCATCCTACAATTAACCATCATTTTGAAACAACAACAATCCTAACAAAACGTTTGATATAATAAAAGTATTATAGTATAACAACACAGAGAGAAATACACTATGACCACTTGAGTAAAGAAAAATTGTTAATTCAGTTAGCGCTTTCATATCCTGCCTGTACGCAAGTCTGATGAATTGTCCAGGCAGGACATAAAAGCACTAACTGAATTAAACAACAATTTTTCTTTCCACAAGTGGACATGGTATATTTCTCTCTGTGTTGTTACACTATTTTGCTGTGGACTCTGGTCTTTTTTCAGAGAGATACTTCGGCAGCTGCTTCATTAATTTTTATAATGAAAGTATGATTAAGCCCACTGCACTCATATATATATATATATATATATATATATATATATATATATATATATATATATATATCTAATAAAACATTTCCCTCTGGACAACATATATAAAATAAAACATTTCCCTCTGGACAATATATATAAAATAAAACATTTCCCTCTGGACAACATATATAAAATAAAACATTTCCCTCTGGACAACATATATAAAATAAAACATTTCCCTCTGGACAACATATATAAAATAAAACATTTCCCTCTGGACAACATAGTAAAATATTGATAGCTTCTTGATCAACCACAGTTGGTCGATATATGCAGATGGCCAACTATTGTTCTAGCTCCCCTGCAAAAACGTTATTTATTCTTTTGTTTTTTCCTGCAATCAGGATTTTCCTCATGAATGCTCAGTTGACTGTCAACATATATATTTTATTTATTTTTGCATTTGTTAACTGGGTTAGTCTGACTGGCCCAGAGAGCCCCTTTTCTGTGGAGACCTGAGGAGAAAAGCTCCAGGAAAGTAATTAAAAATAAGAAAAAAAACTAGCAATTCAAGTTATAAGATACTTAGTACAAAATTCAGAGAAAAAGAAGAATACAGCATGAATATTTACAAGGTAAAAGTACAGTATTTTGAGAATGCAATAGCAATATGTTTGAGAAATTTGGTTAGCATTAAGTTATATACAAGGAAAATAGCAATGCCTAAAATAAAAAAAATACGTAATATAAAATTCAGAGTAACATCATGACATAATACAACAAAGATGCATTTACTAACATAGGTACTAACTGCAGAGACAGTAATATGCGTAGACAGTTTAGATAGCAGGTACCAGGCAGATATGTTAATTGAGAGAAGAGGAAAAATTCATCAGGTTATTTACAGATTCGTGCATGTAAGAAATAAAATGTTATTTGCTTTTTGAATTCACCACTTTTTGTACTGGGGCAAAGGGACAATGGAAGTTGTTTCATGAGTTTGCAATTGAATGACTGTATTTTTCCAATATTTTTGTTTGGATTGGTCACCTGAAGTAGGTTTTGTTGTGTGCTTTTGAGGTCATGATTGGATGTGTAGGGTGTAATTATGGATGTAAAGGCAGGGCAGGAATTGGGGCTATTTAGGATGCTATGTGCAATTTGTAATTGTAATATTTGAAGCATGTGGGGGGGCTCAGGCCATCTTAAGCTTTTCAGGGATATACAATGATGGGATTTCTAGCTATTACTGGCTGTGAATTTGGCTACCTTGTTATAGGTGGTTTCCAGTATGGTTAAGAGATTATTTTGGAGATAAGTATGGAAGCAGCATACATCAGGGATGGTAGAATAAATGTTTAAGCCAGTATAGTTCTAGATTTGTTAGGTAAATTTTTGTTGTTGTGGTATAGGAGACCTAGTTTTTGATTGGACTTTGTTTTTTGATACAGTTTAAGATATGTAGGTAGAAGTTTAGTTGGTTGTCTATAGTAATTGGTGTTTGAGTCAGTGGTGATAATTCTATTAGCTAAAGATGAGATGGTGAAGTTTTCTTTAGCTGAAATGAGTTTTTTTTTGGAAGGAAAAAGAGAAGCTTGGTCTTTTTGGGGTTGAGAAGTAGGTTGCTTTCAGTTAGCCATTGTTCTACTAGGTGCATTGATTGCTGAGTGACAATGTGGAGATTTTGTATGTTGTCAGAGGTGTTAATAATTGTGGAATCATCTTCTTACTGTATTAAGATACAGTGGGGCAGAAAACATGGTGGTTATTTGTAAATATATTAAAAAGTAGGGGACCCAGGATATAGCCCTCGGGAACCCCGGTCTTACCAAAACAGAAAAGGGAGAAGGATGTTTGCCATCTGACAGACTGATATCTGTTTGAGAGGTAGCTGTTAAACCAGGAGGTAGTGGAGGAAGAGAGTTGTAGGTTGGACAATTTATTTAGGAGGATGGGATAGGAAACAGTATCAAATCCTTTGGACAGGTTAATGAATAGAGCTGATATGAGTTTATTATTATCTCTGGCTTGGGAAATGTTGTGTGTGAAAGATAGGAGGGTAGTGGTAGTACTGTGTGAGGATGAGAAACGGTGCTGTGTGGGTGTAATTAGGTTTGCCTGTAGGAGTTTTAGTATTTGTCAATGTGTACATTTTTCCAGTACCTTGGATAAGGGTGATAATATTGCAATAGGCTTGTAATTTGAAGGTTCTGTACAATTTCTTCCCTTGTGGAGGGGTATTATGAATAATTATTTCCAGATATCTGATACTGTACTTTCTTGGCTGGATCTGTTGATAAATATAGATACAGGGTATGCTACAGATATGGCTGCAAGTTTGAGAAATAATGGGGGGAATTTGTCGCTTAATGGGGAACAGGGTTTGCATTTGTTAAGCAGTGATCTGATGAAGGAAGTTGCTATGGGTGATAGGGAGAATGAGGGAAGAGATGAGGTGAGAGGTGGAGTCTTAATATTTAGAGTTTCTGGTTTAGTAAACTTTTCTTTTGTTTTAATGAAAAAGATGCTAAGCACAGTTACAGTTTTGCTAGAAGGTTTGTTAGGGGAAGGGTTTGGTGAAGAGGGGTTCCCTGGGGATAGTAATTTGTTTATTGAGTGCCAAAATTTCTTCAGGTTGGAATGTGGATTGCTCTGAGATTTTTGACAGAAATGTTTTTTTTTTGTTCAGTAGGACCTGCTTTTTTGTTTGGTTATGAAGCTGTTTATATAAGTTCAGGTGGAAAGTTGAGTTGTTTTTTTTTCCATGCTCTCCAGGCACTGTCTCTGTTGTTCATAAGTGATCATGTTTCCTGGTTTAGCCACGGTGCATACATTTTAACCTAATTTTTCTACTGGGAGCCAAGGTGTTTAGGGTTTCTAGCAGTATATTGCTGAAGCTTTGGACAGCCTCATCAAGGGGTAATGTGAGTAGGAATGACCAGTTTGCAATGGACAGTAATTCGTTTAAAGAGACAGGGCTGATTTTTTAAGGTTACGAGACTCTCTGTGCTGGTAGCTCTTGTTAAGATTGGGAGAGTGTCTTACTATTGAGATTGGAAGGTGGTCACTAAAGGATTTTGGTAGGGTGGAATGTCCTGATAGCAATGGGGGATGGATACTTATATCCAGTTGATGACCGAGGTGTTCTTGGAATTTTTTTGCCAGTGCATGGGCGAGGTGATCAGCTAGGTAAAGCCAAAGAGGTTTCTAGAGTAGCTAGGGGTGGTAGTATTAACATGGTTCCAGTTAATATTTATATCCCCAAAGATGATGGTTTTGTAAGGCATGGATATAGAAATCCAAGAAAGAAACTACTCAGGTATGGGAATGTTTAATTTTATTCATTGAAAAACTTTGGCATGTTTTCTTTCTGTTGCTCTATACAGAGAACACTATATGTGTATGTGTGTTAATTTATATATATATATATATATATATATATATATATATATATATATATATATATATATACACACACACACACACACACACACACACACACACACACACACACACACACACACACACACACACACACACACACATAGTATTCTCTGTATAGAGCAACAGAGACAAGACAGGCCAAAGTTTTTCAGTGAATAAAATTAAAGCTATTAATGCCTTTGTTCCCTTGGAAAGCAGTTGCATTAGCAGACTTTATTTTTAGCAGTATGCTATCACTGTGGCAAACATTTGCACCAAAGCTATGAATGCAATTGTTCAGTTTATTAGAAAGCAACTGCACTCACAGTTATCAGTAGTATGCAATAATTACACCTTCAAATATTAATATAAAAAAAGCAAAGTCGAAGCTGCAATGAATTAGTGAATGATAACAAATGAAGAAGTTATTAAATGTATATTTTCATGTAAAAAGGCAAATGTGCCATAACACATCTACATGTGGTCAACACGGCTTCTCAAAAGCAGTAAAATGATTGAGGCAACTATTTCTAATATAAATAAAATAGTAAAAGTGCAAATAATGACATGCTTTTCTATGACAGGCAACAAGTTACCATTAGCAGTAAAATATTCCAGTTTAGTGTTACATAATTTCATTACACTGAAGGGGAAAACACTATGCAGTCAGTGTCAGTGGCACAACAAGAAACAGACTGAGCATCGGTGCTGGAAGACCAGTAAGCTGTGAGTTCGATTCCCACTCCAAGTGACTGGAATGTTGACACTGCAGTCCAGCATTTGGGAAGGGTGTTGCACTTCTGAGTTTGTTATCCTGCAGATGAGATGTTAAAGCAAGCTTCCATCAGCTTGAGTGGGTGATACCTTGAATAGAAAGAAGTTCCCCAATGTACAACTTTCCCCTGGTAGTACAAGTACCACCCTAGGTCATCCCTGGTCATCAAAGGATAAATAAATAAACATATAAAAAATATATATGGGCATCAACAGTTAACAATAATGATCAACACGTAGAAAAC